>NW_025224475.1:506157-540636 GCF_014066325.1 Apis laboriosa | reverse complement strand
AGATAGATAGATAGATAAGAAGACGCGAAACCTTTCGAAACTCGAAGTTTCCCAACTCGTTTAAACTGTTTCCCTGATAAAGCTGAACGACATGGAATGGACGAGGAGGGAGGGGGCAGAGAGACAAAAGGTGGAAAGGAGGAGGGTGGGTAGCGGGCAATTCAATCTTGGAAAGATGGGGAACGGGTTGTTCCTTTCCGATTCTGACAGGGTAATGGTATTAGTGGGCGATATCGTGGCGGGAGGGTAAGGGGGCGATTGCCATTGCCCGTAAAGGCCATCAGCTGCTATTGGGCCACCTTTGGCCTTAACCATACAGGCATGAGCCTCGCATTACCGGTCGCTTCGAGTTATCTGCGCTTCCCACGTTTAGCCGCGCAACGTCACACGCCGTGGCCCACATTCGCCGCCACCTGCACTGCAGAATCCCGATAGCGCGCGTATTACGCGTATACATGTGTACACGCCACCGCTTATGCGCTTTCTCCTGCGCCTCGTGCAACACCTCCTTCCCCCCCTCCGTTTCTCTATCTCCGAGGCGAACGTGTGCATCCCGCTAACGATCTCTAACACCGTCGATCTCCAACACCGTCGGGATTGATTCGACGATCGATGGCTAATATACGGATAAATCTTGCCATTTCGATCGTTTCGAGAGAATTGGAGGTAATTAATGAGAGCTGGCTTTCCTTTTTTTGATCCTCTTTCGAAATGGATAAGAGAGAAAATGAAGATCGTCGCGCGCATCGATCCTCGCGGCTAACTAATACACGGGCGAAATTCGAGCGATGGTGGTTACGAAATTATTGTTATTACACGGGGGTGCAACAAACCGGAACAAGCGAAGTGGCTGCTGCGAAGTGCAGCAAGCTTTGGTCTGATTCAATCAACGTCATCGAAGTCTGTGAAACAAAGTTGGTCGAAACGCGCTCGAATGTCTGGCGCGCTTGCGCCGTCGCGCATTTCTAACCGCTAACTACTTGACATCGATCGACCTTAATTAAAGTAGTCGGCACATTCGCAAAGTTTTACACCACCGGGCTACGTGTCCGCGCCTCTCCAAAGAACCAGGAGCCTGTGTTTACGACTCGTCTAGCCCTGCGATTTTTCAATCGACCCTTCACCCTCCCCCTTCTCCCTCCCCCTTCTCCCTCGTTATCGCGACGGTCGTATTGTCGCGAATTGTTGGTAAAAATTTTTGAAGCAAAGAACGTGGTATTTTTTTTTTTTTTATTTTTAGATGCGTGCAAGCGAAAATCGTCCAAAGTTAAGATCGTGAAGATCGATCGGAATAAAATAATAAGAAGAGAGAAAAAAATTAAACGGATTGAAGGGCGGATCCTTATTGATCGCATCAGTTCAATTCTTCTAGTAGGAGGAAGGATGAAGATCCCAAGGGTGGAACAAGGAACGAATTTACATCCGGGAACAATTGTTTCGCTATTGATCCGATTCAAGACTCGCCCGCGGCCACCGGTTTGTATAGTTCGCAAACACGAAAATAGATATTCACAATGGAATCTCGTCACGGTGGTTCCTCTCGCATGGTCACGTCTCTCCGTTACCTACGAGAGCACACCCATTCTCATTCCCAGACGACGAATTGTCCCGGATCGAAACTTTGGTCTTTAACGACCGACTGGTTACACGATTTGCCTCTGGCTTTGACGGCCTGTTGCGGCCATCTCTTCCCCCCTTGGCCATCCTTATTTCGCCACGAGATTCTTGCTCGTCCTCCGTTTGTTACGTATACACCTTCGTGTCTCTTCCTCCGAGGATTCGTTAAAGTTTTCGTTCGGCCGATCCTCTTCATTCTTTTCGTCGCGTTCCTTCGTTTTTGTTGATCGAAATTTCCGTTCAACCCGTTTCCACTCGAAACTTTTTATCTATTTCCTCTGAATTTTTATATTTCTCTGTTTTTCTCTTCGACGCCGTCTCGAAGCTAAAATCGCGATCACGTTCGTGCTCAAATGCAGAACATCGGAACATCGCGTCTGTTCGCTTTGTATCCCCTGGGACGCATACTTCCACCCCCTTCTATCGTCGTCCACACAGAATCTCGTTCGTCTTGCTGGTCACATGAAATATCGTCTTGGAAAGCTATTCTATGACCAAGGAATCGACCAATTTCCTTCTCAAATTTATTCTCCTCCGACTTACGCTCGATACTCGATTTATTTAAATCAATAGAAAATAAACGCATAAACGATTTCATCCACGTAACAAAACGAATTGGAGAAAGATGAAATATAGAAAGATGGAGATAGAGAAACGAACCAACGACTGAATAAAAAAAAAAAAACAAAGCAAGCAAAACATAAACGAATTGGAAACAAATTCTTATTTATTATCGATTCGTAAATTGCAATACATAGATCGATTTATTTCTCTCGAATCTTGGATCTCGTTGTTTTTTTGTTGCAAAAATATAACAGGGATGAAAAAGTCGCGTGCAACATTTTCAATTCTATTCCACACGAGACTGTTGAAATCCAAAATTGCCAAAACATTGGCGAAAACGCAAACACCGGTTTCGTTAGCGACACGCATACACACACACACACACGCGCGTGTGCAGGATGCAAATTACGAAATTTTGTTAATTCGTCCAATGAAGAATTTAACCGTGGCCAGAGAAGGAGGAGGTGGGGGGGGAGGTGTATTGGTTGAACTTTTTCAACGTCGTTCGTTGCCGCACGGTCGGGCGGATAAAAGTTGCGAAAATGGGAGGGAGATTTGCATGGGTGCGCGGGGGCGGCGGTGGTGGGCACACCTGCCCGACCAAATTACCGCGCTATGAACAATTCAGAGTTACTAGCACGGCGGCAAACTTGCAAATGTAGTAATTAATATACATTGTCGCGTCCACAACAGGCAAGCATCACGAAATTCTGCCAAATAGACCATAATAGCTACGTCATCCTAATTTTCCAGATTTTTCAAACAAGGGGGTTAGTCGCAACAACGATGGCGAAACCCGCTTGTTTAATATTTTTATCCCTCCGGAATTCCAATTTATAGATCTCCAAAGAATACAGTTTATTCGAGTTTTTATTTTTATATTATCACGGATTACGGTTCATCCATCCCGAAAGAAAAGCTTTTTCTACTCAATTTTTAACATCATTCTCATTTCGATGTAGATGCGTCTAAATAAATTCGATGGACAGAATGATTTATTGCTAGAAAAGGTACAGAATTTTGAAAAATATTAAATATATTATATTTCCTACGACAAATTTTTAATCTCTGTCTCGAGTCTCTGTTGCTAAAAATAATTGCTCGAAAACATATTTATTATAAAAGGAAAGGACGGACAGTTATCGCAAGATTGCGAAAGCGTTCACCAAATATTCGTTCAAATATAAATATAATACAATTTAATATTCCATCCACGTCATCACGCTTGTTGTACGAATTCGTTGTACGAATTCGTTGTATATCCGCCTAAAAATTTGACTCGACACCGGAACGTTAAACGAACTGGATGGCAAAACAAAAGAGGATCCCCCTTGGATGAGAATATTTCGAAGAATTTTCCCGGTGGAAAAATCCGCGTGAGCGGGCGTTCGATCTACGCGCGTAAAACTGGCGGACCGCGTTTCTATTTCGGCGTATAAGCGCGTCATAAATTTGCCCCGCGGCCAGCAGCCGGCGTCGGTTGTTTTATGCTCTCTGGGCAGGAACCAGCCCGAGTAATTCTGCAATGCGGTTCACTCGTACCTATATCCTCTCCCTCCACCCCCTCCTTCTTTCTTCCCGCCTTTTCCAACATCCGCACCCGCCGCTTCTTTCTTCTTCCTCCCTCCTCCCCCTCCGTGGCAACTATCTTCCACCGGTCGCCCGTAGAATTGCAAACTAGCTATCAGAGCCGCCAACTTTCATGGGAAGAATTTATGAGACCCGTTAAGAGGGCGTTGAACACCAGCTGCTTTTCTAATGACGAAGTTTCGAGATTCTCCGCGATCGACTTGCCACCTCTGCAAACTTTCCCTTCCCCGAGTTTCGTGATATCGTAGCGTGTTGACTCGAGGATGAAAGGTAATCGAGAGGAACGTTGACAGATTTTCGTCGTAGTGTAGTAATGGTGAAAGGTGGTGATCGCAAGAATGTTTTAAGACGAACTTGTGAAAAGAAAAGTAATACGTGTGAAACGTGTCGCGATTCTTAAGGAATTTAAAAAAGTTATACAAAAATTTTTAAAATGGATTATCTTTGATTTTTGCTCGAATTGTGTTACTCTTTGTTGAAGGTTTCTTTTTATTGGGTTGTTCACTCTCTATGATCCTACACTGGATTTTCGAGAGATCGAAGCATAATATTGGTGTACAGTTGAAGCTTATTTATTAAGTTTCCTTCGCGATTTCTTTACAATTTGATAAATTAGTTTCTTAACTTTTTTTGAAAAATCCATTCTACCTTTTAATCTATCGATCTACGAACTAGTTTTCTTCTAACGGTTAAAACACCCTACATTACATTATCGAAATTGAAATTGAATATTAAACATCCTGGAAGGAGGATATTTCTCGCGCGGAATTATTATCCCAGCCGATAACAGAAGCACGTGGTCGATTTTTCTTTCTGGCGAGTAGCTGCTCGTTCACGAAGGTTGGGTTGTATCTCACCGCGTCTCGCCAACCAGCCGGAAAATGCAATGAAAGCAGACTTGCTTGCAAGACTGGAAAAAAGCTCGCGGTAATTCACCTGGTTAAAATTGCAACCGACTGCATACCACATCCAGATGAATTCATCATTCCCCCTAGCCTATTCGAAAGAGACTCGTTAAAATCGTAAATACACCGTGAACATACTTTTGTGGAAAGCGGTAATAAATAACGCAACATCCTTTCAACGCGTTTCCTCGTATGAAACTCGTGAGGAACTCGGACCTCGGTTCCATTAGAGGTAATGCGTCTCGACGAAATCTTGAATGGTCTAGAAACATAGAGCGTTCCTCTCCAACCATGAAACTTCGCCACTTTCGAGTATTTGAAAGATCCAATCGTATGGAGATTCGACGGAACTAATGAAATCATAAAATTTATCATATAACGACATGAATATAAATGGTGTTATCTGCTTGTAAATTTACTCCATTATTACGCAAGCTTTTATTTAAAGCTTTTATTTATATAGGAGAGGGGAGGGGATGTTTTCGAGTCGAGAAACGAAATTTTCAAATTTTTCAATCCAATTCACATCACATCGAGGAGGAACGTCATCTCCGATATATATATATTATGCAATCTTCCATTTCAGCCTTCGACGCGCTTTTAAACTTCAGCCGAAAACCGAATAACACTATTCTCATTTTTGATACAAGAAGCTATTGTTACTCGCGCGATAAAAGATAAAATTAATAAATTATCTTGTTAAAAAACAAACTACGATAAATAAAGATTGACAAACGTATTTGATTGCATTAATCGCACGGATAAATCACAAGAAGAAGACACCCTCTGATCGATTTGTCAAAGATGGATACGAGAAACGTACGTGTACACTTTCGAGGAAAGTTTCTATCTTAATTAATCGGATCAGATTTTCGATGGACGATCGAGAATAGGAAAATTCCGCGCGGAAATGGTAGTTTATAGAAGAAGGGAGGATGGAGGAAGAGGAGGAGGAGGGTGTAACCGCAGCGAGGATTACCGGTAGAAGGTCGAAGCGGGGATAAAGAGCGGGGGAGGGGGCGCATTCATCCGGGTGATAAGTTATTTATATTGGGATTCCTATTGTGGCTATTTTGGAGAAATTGTGTTACAACGAGGAGCGCGGGCACGGAGCGTTAATTTATGAGCAGAGTCGGCCGTTCCGTGTACGTACGCCCGTGCAACGGAGATTACCACGGCGGGAAACGGGAGTTATAACCGACACTCCGAATGTCTGAATAAAGTTCGTCCATGATCGTTTATGCAACACCGTCACGAATCGCCCTAGTTCCAATCCAATGTGCCCCGTTTTCTTAGCGACGAAAATCTGCGCGACGATTTACAGTCGATTGTTTCGAAAAACAAAAAATTATCGTAAATTATTTTCTTTCTTACGTGGGATATCATTTCCGCGCACAATGCGCTATTTGTGCTATCGTTGTTTTCGTGTGGATAGATATATATGTATATAGAAAATCGATGGTAGCCATTTCCCCCATTTAACTATTGTTATTCCAATTTTATTGAATTCATCGTACGAAAGAAAAGGAATGAAAGGAGAAATTTTCATATTGTTCCCGATTATTTGGATACATCGGATTTTCGGTCGAAGAGATCGAATTTGGGGAGGAAAGGCGGAAAATAGAAAAGGGAGAAGAATAATTTCGGTTGTACGAAAGAAAAGTAACAGATGAAATGATAAATAATAGTTTCTTATGAAGGAATGAAAGCTTAAAAAAAAATAATAATATTGAAATTTTCTTTTATACAAACATACGAGAAATTTTCATATTGTTCTCGATTATTTAAATACACCGGCTTTTCGGTCGAAGAGATCGAATTTGGGGAGGAAAAACGGGAAATAAAGGAAGAAGAATAACTTCGATTGTCGTACGAAAGAAAAGGAACAGATGAAATGATAAATAATGGTTTCTTATGAAGGAATGAAAGCTTAAAAAAAAATAATAATATTGAAATTTTCTTTTATACAAACATACGAGAAATTTTCATATTGTTCTCGATTATTTAAATACACCGGCTTTTCGGTCGAAGAGATCGAATTTGGGGAGGAAAAACGGGAAATAAAGGAAGAAGAATAACTTCGATTGTCGTACGAAAGAAAAGGAACAGATGAAATGATAAATAATGATTTCTTAGGAAGAATAATAATATTCTGCAATTTTCTTTTACACAAACGCAGAGAAAAATTTTCATATTGTTTATCCCCCGGTCGAAGAGATCGAATTTGGGAGAGGAAGAGCGAGGAATAGAAAAAGGGAAGGGGAATAATTTCACTTCAAAATGCATAGGCAACCGCATCCGCCCCCCTCGAGGGGTGCAAAATGGAACGCGCAACCGATGTTAACTTATTTACACGGAGGTTGGCCAACCTGCCGCGAAAGAAATTGGCTGGTCGCGCGAAACGAAGCGCTAATTCGCCAGCTCGCGCAAGCTCATCCGCCGGATTACAAGCTCGTATCAAGGCACGTTAATTCAGCTCCCTTGTAGCAGACGGCATACAAAATGCAACCAGCCAACCATTCCACCTCCCCCTCGCCGTTTTCCAGGCGAATCTTTCTCGTTCGAGGTGTAATTCATCCCTCCCTCGAAAATCACCAGCCAACGAATTTTACGCCATTTCTTCCGGTATTCGAAAAATTGACGATTCCTTGTTAGAAGAGAAGACTCGTTTCTCCAATACATGGATGGTTGTCGACTTGGAGATTTCGCCTTTTGTGAACCAAGGGAGAGAGATGTTACAGGGGATTAGCATGAAGGGTTTACAGTTTGCGGGCGGAGATATTCGTTTTGTAACGGAGGCGAATTCTTCACGGATGACGACGCGGCGCAATTACTATTTCGATAATAGTTTCCCCGACGCTTGGAATTTGCGTGGACTCGAGATAGCGAAAGATTGTTCCCTCGGCAGGGGGAGGAGAGTGGGCAATCGGGTACGACGACTGGCGGCTCGAATGGCTCGCAACGTGACCGTACACGCGGTTCAAGTCCAATTAATACGACGTAACAAACGTGCCATCAAATTCGCTCTTCTCCTCTCAACCTCCTCGCTTCTCGTGCAACGTAATTAACGACGAGAATCGCGGCGTTTGCTCCGAGTGTAGGGCAAACAACGATCTATATATATATATATGCTTTAATCTGTGATTATTTAATCGAAACTGTATTCGGTGAATTCGATCGAGAAGATCGAAACTGTATCCTCCCCCTTCTATGAGTATCTTCAATTTAATTTATTCGATATGAAGTTTATTTTTCTTTTCCACTCTCCTTTTTTGGAGAATCTTTTTTGACGATCAACAGGGTTGTGTCTTATTAAACGTGGCATTTCGGTAAGTTTGGCAACGAAAGTGAATTAACAGCGTGCCGAAAATGAATCGTGTTTCATTGTCTCTCTCTCTCTCTCTTTCTCTCTTTCTCTCTCTCTCTCTCTCTCTCTCTTTCAGAGTAGTCGATAAAAAATGCAACGAGGATCATTTTAAAACCGGGGAAAAAGTGCATGGCTACAGCCTGGAGCGAGGGACGGAGCATAAAACGGTACATGGTAGCGTCGACGCAAAATCGTCCTGTTCGCATGATTACTAGTCGTGAAATAAAAACGGAATCACCGCGATAAGCTATCAAAATTGCTATCCATCCCTTTACCTCGATTGTCATTGGATTAATCGTGTAAGATGAGGAGTATCAAGATTATATAAAAAAACATTTTGCTGTATTCCAGTTATACCTTTCCATCTCGATCGTAGTTAATAATCGTAGAAGAAAAAAGAGAGTATAGAGATAAATGAAATTCGACGCGAGATCATAAGAAATGGAATTATCGTTTCAAATAAAGGATTATATATATTTTGGATGCATTTCTAACATTTCTACATTTTTGTTTGTTATATTGTTGTTGAATTAATAAGAAAAAGGATCGTCAAGATGAATGGAATGATACAAGGTAAATGATAAAAATAAATAAAAATGGATGATTGTTCTCAATAAAGAATATATAATACATTTTAATACATTCCAAATATCTATCCGTTTACCTTCGATCGTCGAATCAATCGTAAGAAAAGAAGAAGCAAGATAAAACGATATCTCTTACGAGATCACGTACCAAGGGAGCAAGGAAAATAAAATTCTTAAATAAAAAATCATGCAAAATATTTTCATGCATTCCAACTCGGCAAATGAAAAAAAAAAAAAGAGAAAGAATACTCTTAAGAGAAAATTTGAAATTCTTTGCATTCATGAAAGAATATCGCGAAAAATAGAATAAAAAAAGAAAAAAAAAAAAAAGAAAAAGAGCATTTATGAGTAGAACGGCGACGAAATTTTGAAGAAATTATACAACTAGGAGGACGGCGTCGCGTACTCTCGACAACTGTATATATAAAGGCATAACGAAGCAACAACGTCGTAAAGGTAGCGATGGTAGTAGAAATACGAGGATAAAAAAACGAGGGTAACATTCTCTCTCCCTCCCTTCCTTTTCCTCCCTCCCTTTTCCCCCACGTGAAATAAATTAACGCGGGTGCACGCGTGCGTTCACGTACGCCATTCGAATCTCTCGCGTGTTGCGACGCACGTGGGAGCACGTACGAGACGCTCGCCTCGTAATTACGAGCTGACTCCATAATAGGATTTTCGGCTGTTTTAGCACCGCCGCTAAGAAGAACGATGCTTATCATCGCGAACGAGCTCCGTTGATTGCGAGGAACGCGATGCGCCTGTGCACCGCCTTGCAAACCCATCCCTCTCGCTCATCCCCCGGTGTTTATAGTTTGTTTGATGAGTCGTGGATTTTTTAAAACCTGTCCACGCATTAATTTACCAAGTTGGGGCGAAACTCCGCTTTCGCGTCACGTCCGCCCGTGGTACAAAAATGATTCGATCGAGATATTAAAAAGTCGAGAGAGGGGAAAGTTTTTTGCACGAGGGAAAGAAACCGCGATACGAAAGAGGAATACTCGATGTGGTGGGATAATAAAAAGGGAGGCATGATGAACAAGGGATGAAACGAGATAAACATCTCCCTGTTAATGACGATTTCGATAATTTATCGTATTTGCAGCATCGAATAATCGATAATAGTTGTACAACTATAAAGTTACGAGTGAACGCGTTACACGAGGATTCTTAAGTAAAGATGTTTGCGGAAAGGTATCTGCAAAATAACTTTGTTTCATACGAACATAATTAAAGAAATTTCCTTTTCGTTGATCCAACTTCTTGTTACACCTTCTTGCGTAAAATAGCGTATCGAAATTTTTCGAAGATCTCCATTTGTCCCTTTCTCGAGCCAATGCCTCGAGAAAAAATTATTCGTCGACAATTAACCGCGATTAAGCTCACACGATTTACGATAACTCGAGAAAAATCGGTTTATCCAAATCCGTGGCCGGTTGAAAATGCGAGGTATTTAATAAACGCGAAACGGGGCTGGCTCGATGGAAAAATTAGAAATTATATCCGGCCTCTAATAGTCGTCGGGGCGGTGATTTAGGGGGTTGATTATTGCGAAAAGAAGCTCGTAAATCATGGGAAGCGTGTCTCGCGGGCGCTTATTGCGCGCCTCCGAGGAATTTCCGCTCGAATTTAAGGGGCGGCGTGATCGACGCGACAAATAAAACGATTCTTCATCCCCCCCTCCCTGAACTTCCTAGGACCTATCCATTAACATCTACGTATATATATATAATCTGTATACGTTTATCATCGGTGAAACTCGTTTCGAAATTAACATTCATAATCCGACTTTGTCGATGGGCGCGGGGAGGGTTATCCGCAGTCGGCGCACGTGCGAGCGCGATTGCTACGTGATCGTATTACTTCCGTGGGGAGGGATAAAAAAAAGAAAAAAAAAGAAAAAGAAAAAAAATGTGGGAAAAATTGGAACGGTCTCAATGGATGTTTGGTGAAATATTGAAATTTGTTTTGAATTCGGTTTACATCGGCGCCTCGCCTCTTTTCCGGCCTCGAATTTTGTTTCCTTCTCGATGTGTCGCGTTTAATGCCTTGCTATCGGTTCCGTGGCTTATTTTTACTCGTTTGAAATTTCAAATCGTGTGTTTTTTATTTATTTATTTATTTATTTACCGATTTCAATTGACCGACGAGCGATAACTGTTAGAATTAACGCGATAACTGTTAGAAATTGTTTTAATTAGAATGCTTCGTTGGACGAGGATCTGTTTTATATTAGAGTAATTAGAAGAAATATATATTAGAAGAAATATATATTGGCTCAAATTTCTTTTCCAAATAGTTTTAAGTAATTATTCACTTGAAAATAATTTCTTGTTGACTGGGCAGTGAAAACAATAAATAAAAATGTACGAGTTTAGAATGAATATATTTAATTTTGCGCGTATCTGTTAAAACATTTGAAGTATGTGAAGAAAAACAAATAGATACCAACTATGAAATAATGATTTTGGCAGCATTCAATAATAAAATATAAAATTTCAATGAACTTTAAATTCCATAACATTTCTATATATATATATATATATGTTTGATTCCTCGACATTATTTCATTAAAGACTCGTAAGACGTTGCAAAAATCGAACTCGTCTCTCTCGTCTCGTTCCTTTCCGCACTTAATACACCTCGAGAAAAACCTATTGTTAAACCAGGGAAATAGAGATAGAAATCGAAAGTGGAATTCAATTTCTGCCAATTTATGCTCGAACGTTCCAGTTGCTCGATATCTCTTTTGCTCTCTTACCCGAATATTTTCGTCTTGGAAATTACGCAAATGGCGCCATCCGGATTGAAACGGCGATAGCTACGGTGTTAGTTAGTTATTCATGCAATTGTCCGCTTCCATTTTTCTTGGAACGAGCATCAGCGCTCCCGCGAAAATTTGACGGCACGTTTCCCGCGCTGCGCGTTCCACGGATAATCAAGATTTTTGGCCGCGTTGATATAGAGATTGGATGTAAAATAGCACCCGACACTTTGTTACGTTAACCGATACATCACCCCCTCCCCCCTCTAACCGGAAATATAATTTAGTTTAACGCGGTCGTCGCCGGAACGCGATTATAATTCACGAAGAAATTAAATTTTCTCCCCGTCATTGTGACCGGGATTGGCGCGAAAATCGGGCGATTAATTCACATATTAACGAAATGTGAAACGGCCGTGTCGCGATCCGCACGTTCCACGCATCTAATTCGCCGGCAAATCGTTCGAATTTCGAAGCACTTGCCAGTCGTTAAAGCCCTATTAACGGCCGACAGGTTGAAAAAACGGAACGATCGTTGGAATAGCGTTAGAGTAGTAGTAGTAGTCTCTGCATCCGCCCGAGAGAGAGAGAGAAAGAGAGAGAGAGAGAGAGAATTTCGATAATTTCGCGCGTGTCGACGCGCTTTTGTATGCGCGCGGTGTTTCCACGCTCTCGATAACGAATCGAACAATTTCCCCATGCATAATTTTTAGATTATCGATGGAAAAAAAAATATTATCGTATTTATGCAAAAAATACACGTTCCCGGCCGGCAATCATTTGGAAACAAATTACACGTCCAATTCTCGCGTTTTGATCGAAAACGTGTAATTTTATCTCTTCATCGATACACACGCGTCCGATAAAGTTTCTCTTCCTCTCTCTTTCTCTCTCTCTCTCGTTGAAATCCGGTTGACGATGTACACGCGATGTATAACACGGATTTATTCATCGGATTGAAATCTCGATTAAACGCGAATCAAAACCTTTCGAGCGGTCGGTCGAAAGTTGTTCAAGGACGACCTCCCTTCCTCCCTTGGATCGGGGAGGAGGGAGGGGGTACGCGGAAGCTTGAAGGGTGGCGGGCAAGGAGAAGCGGCGGCCCTTCTCCCTATCACGTGACGATACGCATCATTAAAATTCATAAGGCGAGACTCGCCCATTCCCACTTTAGCACCCCACGGGCTGAACGAGCCGCGCATCATATATTTATAGACGCCCTCGAATGCACACATGCATCTCGGGCACACCTTATGCAACCCGGTGCATCGATTTCGGTGCGCACTTATCCGTACCTGGACGTGGATATCCAACGGTTTCCGCGAAAATATATACATACATACATACATATACTCTCCTTCCTCCCTCTCCTCGAGCTCCTTCCATTCGAGGCCAAAAGAGGAGCTGTGGAGCGTCGTCGTCGTCGTCGTCGTCGGTTATTCCATGCATGAAATATCATCCCCCTTTTATTATTATTATTAGAATTGATTTGACAATGACGATATACAACGATATATAATAGCTTTTGTGTATATATATATATATATGTATATATCTCCCCGTGTAATCTATCAAACGGAAAGGTTTCGAGGGGAGAGGTGGATTGTTCGATCGAAATTCTTGCTCGAGGTGTAAGCTAAGTTGGTTATCGCGTTAGTTATTTATCGAACGTGTCAACGTCGATGACGGGCAGTTTGCGTAGATTACGCGATACCGCGGTGTCGTCCCGTTGCGACGCGTTCTACAGTGATGACGGGAGGGGGGAGTGTGGGGGCGCTTCTATGAATCTTGCACAGGCCGCATGCGTGCACGCACGAAGTTAGGAAGGAGGCAGTAGGCCGCCTATTCCCTTTCCTGGCGTGTCGGTACAATGACAAATTGTGGCTCGGGCACACGGCGGATACCAATCGCCGCTCCAGCCAATTGGAATAAATCAAATTTCACGGCGGAACATTCTAAAATTTACGCCCGATCGATCTCGATACCCGCCTTTCGAGGAGAAAGAGATCGATTTCTGATATCTCGGAAGGAGTATAGTAGAAACGAATTATACGCGCATCGATCCGTCCCCGAATTTCCCTTATTCGAATAAGGATGAGCGTTTTGATGAGCCTAAAATATTCGTATCGAGATATCTAAATCGATTACTTGGAATTTAATTCAATACGGATTCTGGATTCTGGGAACATTCGTAACGAGTCGTTTGACGAGATGTAAATGAAACGGTATAATTGCAAAGACTACAAATCTATCGATTATTGGATAAGATATAAAGTGGAAGAGATGTGAGAGAATATGATCTTCTTGATCATTCCTGAACAAATGATAATTTTATTTCGAAAAATTGTAATATGATAATACCCTTAATTTATTTTATCATTTTCTTTTTAAATCCGTGTCCTCCAATTTCTAGTTTTCCCACTTTCTTTACAAATTTTATGCAACGATTTAACCGACGCGCTAATCAACTTTATTAACGCGATAATTGATTTATTCCGATGGAAGTAATGTCTCAACGTCAACGTCACCGCGTATCAAACACAAATCTCTAATGAAATTAGCACGTGCATAGTCGAACTAGTAGCAGACCCTCGGCCCCTAAGGCTTTTCTCGACGAAATTGACGGTACGACAACGAATAATCGACCATTACAACTTGCAAAAAGAAAAGAAAATGAAACACCAAGGTTCCCGCTAATAAATCACTGGAAATCGTTAAAATTCCTCCAAAAAACTCTTGCCGAGCAAGAGTATAAATTATAAAAAGCTGATAAAATAAAAGGTCTAGTAGATAGCGAGCAAGGTGACCATGGAAAAAACGCCCAAAAAAAAAAAAAAAAACGGTTGAAACTTTTCGGAAGTTACAAGCGGATCAACATCGTTAATCATTGGTCGTTCTATAGGAACGCATACATTATTCAGAAGCGTCTCGAAACGTGCATAACTTTTGTCCGTGTTCACGCGCCGCTTTCTTGAGAATTATATGGTTGTGAACACCATGATCATCGGTGGGAAAATTCGATTGAGAGAGTGACGGTCATATTTTTTCTTCTTCTTCTTCTTCTTCTTCTCATCCTCTCGAACTTCCGGATTCGAATGATGATTGCTCGTGAAAATTCAATGGAAACTCGGTGTTTACTTTATTCCGGAGGTAAGTTGTAGGGAGATGCGTCAGATTGCAGGAAATGGAATTTTCTAATAACGATCGAGTATTTGTATACTTCTCGAAAGGCAGTTTCCGATGGAAACATTTAAAAGGAAGTGTTTTCAACGTAGTTGAAAATTCATTCCGTGACGGTATGATTATACCGAAGAGACGGACCACTTTTTTTTTTTTTTTTAAGATTGAATTACGATCGATGAAGAAATTGTAAAGTCGAGTGAGCTTTTCTTAAAAAGCATTTAAACGTTAACGATGATCCAATTTATTTTAATTCGTACACCGTGTATGTGTATATATATCCTTGAATTTATCGTATGAAAGAAAAACACGCGATCTTTCCTTTCCACCCGGCAAATTTTATCAAGTTGAAAATTAAAATATAATTTTCTCCTCTCCAAAATAATTCCAGATCTTCTAGAAAATGGTAGGTTTATTTTAAAAAAATCGATACACCGTACAATATTCATTTTTTTTATCCACAAATATCATCTCCACATCAAACGGAACGCTCTCGTATAAATTAACAATTAAACGCACAATTCTACTTCCAAATATAAACAACCGGAACAAATTAATACCAAGAAGCAGGTATTTCAGGCTCGCTCGAATAATCGTCCACGGCTGAAAATAATCCATCCCTGTCGGATTTATCGTAACGATTGGAACGAGAAACAGCAGAGAAAGAGAGAGATCCCGAATAGATCGATCGATCGGGATGGTTGAAAAGTTGTCGCGTTTTTGCAGCGGCTAGTAGGCGCGCGTGGGGTGTGCAACGGGCGATGCGAGGGTGCGTCAGCGCACACGTAGGCGCACTTAGCACCCCCGACTGTGTAAGACCACTCGACCGGCACGTACCCCGGATCCTTCAGACGTACCTACACGCCAGTAAATTATCGCCCGACCGTACGTACGGGCAAGTACGCCGCCTCTCGTTGTTTTACACTTTCTCTCTCTCTCTCTCTCTCTTACTCTTTTTTCCAGCTCCTCTCTTTCTTTCTCTGGTGGTGGTCGTCCAGCATCCACGCCTCTCTCTCGCTTACCTCTTTGTTCTTTCGCGCTTCCTCCACCGCCCTTGCCCGCGCCACCATCGTGATAAAAACGAGATTTACGGATTATTCCGTGGTCATCTCTCTCTCTATCTCTCTCTTTCTCATCTCTGTGTTTTTCATCACGTCCTCGACAAGATGAATTTTGTATTCCTCCGGTTGTCCTCGCGCGGTTTCATTAGGATCGGTTAATTTTTCAACCGTGTCATACTAACAGTCAGCTTGGGCGGGAAATAAAGGTAATCAAGCAGGTTTCAAGGAGGTTTCAGGTTTTTCGTGATGTATGTGTGTACACGGGGATGAAGAAATTTTGATAAAAATGGTACGTTGTTCGTCGAGTGGAACAATGGTGTGCTGCTCGTATATAATAATAACATTAATGTTCTTTTCTTTCTTCTTTTCTTTTCGTTAATTAGAAGATTCGTGAGTATGTAATTGGGATATATTTGAATTATTCGAAAGGGTAGAGAATTTTTCGAAAAATTCTCTCGGAATCTTTCTCAAAGATCAAAGATTAATTAATCACGATGGAATCGAACGACACAATGTGTATGTATATTTATTTAATCGATTTGAAATCTTTCTTTTTTTTCTTTTGTATTCATTTTTAAACACGGTGACTCGGATATTATATTTTCATCATCTCGATAATACATCTGTCACACGCAAAAGTGAAGCTTATTTTGAATCGATAAGCGTTCGAAAGCAACCAAAGTTGGTTAAATTTAAGAGCGAATCTTTCCATGCGGTGATCATTCGGTTCGTGACAGATCGACGTAAAAAAAAAAAAAAAGAGAGAGAGAGACTTATGGTGGAAAGCAGAGAGAAGGTGGATAGCTCGAATCCCCCAGTAAAGTCGAAAATCGACAGAATCGGAGCGTATATTTCATTGCCGGCGTGCGATTTTCAATCTCCACGAATGTCCGTCCACCAACCCCCTCATAACCTTTTCTTTTCACGATAGGTCCGTTACTTTTGCCTCTCGAATAACACTGGATAACTTTACGCTTTGTAACTTGGCTTCGAAACGCGAATCGAATCGAACGCGAGGCGAGGGAGGAGGGGAAAAGTCGAGAGGAAAAACAGGCGAAAAAACACATCGCCAAATGATGAACTTTTTCTTTTTCTTCGGGTTAAAAATTCGAACTTTGAAATCCAAAGTTCAAAATTTTAGAATCATCGATATAAAAATATATATACTTAATAAAATAATATATTCGATCGAAGTTCGATACGATAAATCACGACGCAAATCAAAAAGCAAGATTAAAATTATCACAATCAAGTTATCAATTGATTTGAATTCGATTTTTGCCAATACTAATTTTTTGCATCAATGATTGCTTGTTCCTTTGATACTTTTTAAAAGTATTAGTAAAAAAAAATAGCAATTTTTCTAAACCTATTCACTTATTTTTTAACGATCTCACAGATTAGCAAAAATTGTTCTCGAAATCTCAGATTTTTTTTTTTATTCGTTGGAGATCTCTTTCTAGATATCGCTTTGTAAATGTTTCACGAGCAAACGGAAGAATCGCTTCGGAAGGAGTTTCGAGGAGGAGAGAAAGCTTCTTTGCAAAATCTGTTCCTACTAGATTATGCTGGCAAATTGGGAAAGGGAGTGGGGCGCGTTTCTGAAATACTGTTCCACGAGCGGAACCCTGTATGCAATTTGAGGGTTAGCCGAATCTCTGTGCGTCTTTGGCGCGTCCCGAGATTAAATTCCCCGCATCAGGAATAACTTTCCCTAACGTTGATTAGCATACGTGAGAAGAAACTCGTCACTTTCACCGGGCCTCTCCCTTTGACGCCGTTAATAAACCATCCACCATCCCATTCCTTGATATGAATTAACCAGAGCCACCTTCTTATCTGGCATTGATTAAATCCAGAACACTCGACTGTCGTCTCTCGCGTCCTTGAATTATTCATACGTTCTTTAGCCAGGCCCGAGAATGGGTTACATCGATTTCTGGCGACAAAGTCGTTGGAGGAGAAGGTGATGAGTCACCTGTTCCTCTCTCCAACGTGTTATTCAAGATTTCGCGATCGTAGAATAAATTCGAATATCCCCTCTCCGAGATGGAAAGAATTCATTCGCGGGTTTAGAAATTCAAAGCGTTTCGCGTCCGATTTTTATCACGTCCCGAAAATTCAGAAATTTCCCGTACGCTTCACAGATGTTCTCTCCCGAAATTAGATTAGAAACGCGTTCGTATTTTCTTTCCATCGAAGACGATCAAATTCAATGGAAAATTCGAAACGACAAACTGGCCAACCCCCGACTATAAATTTAGGGGATAACGGGTTAAAGCTGGAACTCGAACACGACTTCGAGAGACTGCGTTCGATGTGCGGGCAGACCGCACGACGACGCTTGTTCCTCGAACAGACTACATTCCGGATATCTGTCAGCGGCACACCGCCGACGAAAATCGTCGGCGTCGTCACACGAAACCATAATTTCATTCAGCTAAACGTCGTTTGAACCTCGTTCGATCGAAGGAACGTGATTTTCCTTTCGCTAGTTTTTTTTCTTCCATTAAAGATTATTAGTGGATATTCGAAGGTAATGGAAGGATGATTCGAAAACTTTGCGCTATCCGCTCGCAACACTTGTTCAACAGAGTTTGATGCGAATCCGTACGAGGCTTGGACAAGTTTGCGCCTCGATGAGGATATCGCTTTCTCGAGGGGCTTCCTCTTATCTTCCAACTTCCTGTTCCTCGTTTCTTCATCGATACAGTTAAACTCTTTCTTAAACACGTGGGATAGGAAGTGGAGGATCTTGGTAATAAAAGGAAGTAGATTTTTTTTTTTTTTTTTTTTAATAAAATGCAAATAGCTTTTCATTGAATTCACAAGGAGAGGGGAAACAATAGTTCGTGTAAACCCTCATTCCGTTCGAAAAACATTCGCTCAAATCTACGCGCTCTCGTTTGATAAACTCAAGCGTATTCGTACACTCTTAAAAAACTCCGCCTTCCCTTTCTACTTCAATTTCAAAATTATATATAAACGCACGTCGTCCCGATTTCCGCGTTGTGATTAAATAAACGTACACGGATTATTTGAAGAGAATCGGGATTGGAATAGACGTCGTCTTGCACGATTTTTCGTAATATATCGTACGGTCCATCCTCCGAGTTAGTTGGCACGCCGCTTTTATTTCACCTTCGTATTTTCCTTTGTTTTGTTCTCCCTCTAATTTGACGAGGGCGAGGACCATAGAACCGTGTGTACCATTAACCCAAATAATTCCGAAGAACAACCCTCTCTCTTCTCGAATTCTCTCGCTCTCCTCCATCTCTCGTCTCTCGTTTGCCAACCATTGAAACGTTCTGCGAAGCGAACAATGCGTATTTTTGACTTGAAAGAAACTTATATATATATATGAAAATTTTTTCGACACTCGTTTCTCAGTTACAGTTTCATCTATCGTCCACTTTTTATATTAATCGTTTCGTTTAACATCGTGCTTTTTGTAATATCGATCCTCGAATATCAATCTATCTATCGATATTTATTATCTTTAGGTCGTTTTAGATATCGATTATTCAATGTCGATTACGAACTTTCTTAATGGTATATACCATAGAGATGTATAGTTGTAGGAATAATATTCGATTATTAGCGAACGATCCTTTTAAAATATCTCTTCTCTAAATGAGAAATATATTAATATCCATATCTTTAACTGTACTTCGAGTTCCACGACTTTTTTCTAAAAATTCTAAAAATTGCGATCGAATCAAAGCAAAAATCTCTTAAATTTAATAGTTGAATTTAAACTGTAAACAAATAGTGTTAAACGATTGAGATTATTACGAAGAGCGGATCATAATAGCTACGAATAAATATTATTGCGATAAGTAACTTTAACTTTAAATGGATCAACTCTTTCACCTGACATTATTAATTAGACATCGATCCCAATCCCTTCGTTCTCCATCGTCAAATTCTCGAAAGTATAATTAAACGCGTAATCGTGCGGACGATTCTTTTCCCGTTCTTTTTATCCGCGACAAGTGAAACTTTTCAATTAAACAGTTAACCGCGATCACGATTATTATAGGAAAAGTGTTAGCCAGTTTTTAAACGGTAACGATGTTTTAATTAAATTCGTTCTCCGAATGGGTTTTACCCGATCGATGCCTGCGCGCCCTTTCGGCGCGGCCTTTAAAGGCACAGTTAATGATATCCGATTTGATTTCCATCGGTAAACGTTTCGTTATTGGCGATTGTTGTTGTTAGCGCGCGAACGGAAATTAACCCGCGATTAAACGGGCATTTTCACCGATCCTGTCCAAAACTATCGATCGTCCCGATAATTACAAAACTGCCTCGCTTATCGACTAATACTTGATTAATTCGCGATACAGTTCGGATAAGCGGCGGTATTATTGCATCGCACCGATCGGAACCGCGTGGTAGAGAAACTTTCGAAACTTTGGTTAAAACGTTACCCCGCCATTTTGAAATACCTTAACCCGTATAATGTCAAAATAACCAGTATATATTTGCTCGAGTATATATCGTGTGCGTCAATGATTCGTTCCACACGTGTTAATGAAAATTATTAATAGAAATACAGGCTCGATAGATGTAGGTCAATTTATTGTTAGATCCGTGATATTCAATTTGGAAGATATATTTATTTTACAACCGTGACGATTAAAATATTATCCGTCTCTCTCGTTTGAAATTATTTCGATAAAATCGTGATCCATTCTTTCTATATTTGTTCAATGCATCAGGGATTTATTTATATCGTATATAAATTACTAAGTAGAAAGAATGTAGGTTTCTTTCTAGATAATTTATAAAATTTAGATCGGGTCATTTTCTTTAGCACGATTTTAATCGTATCGAAATCCATCCTCTATATTTGCCTGGTATCCAAGCATCGATTAATATGTCAGTAATTCGACCATCCATCCTCGTATTAAATATCCATTGTTAATAGAAGGAAAATAGATCTTTTAAATTCAAAATTATACAAAATTTCCGTTGTTTCCATTTAAAACCAAAATCGTGCCAATTGTAAAGACGAAAGCTTGCTTGAAAAGCGATCTTAAAAAAGCTCCGAAACGAAGAAATTCTCTTTTTTTTTTTTTACTACCAGGAACAAAACTTTACCCTATCAATTGACTTTCGAACTCTAGAAACGCGTTTACTCGAGAACAATTAGCTTTATTATAGCTAGGACTTTATTCTTCACTTCTACCTTCTAAAGTTCGGCCAGTTATTCGTGATTTTTCTCAACAATTCCGCGACGATTGCCAATCAAAGATTTTCCCTTCTAACTTTTTCTTTTCTTTATTTTTCAGGAGCGCCTGCCACGATTCCTGGACCCAGCTACGACTGTCACCGATGTTCGGCTGCATTTGTCCCAACAATCACATGAAAAGACGCTGCGACAGGATTTTCTCCACGGTGAATCACAATCCCTGCGTTGGTAAGTATGAAATCTGTTTCCAATTTTTTAAATATATTTATATATATACTTATATGTATATTTATGTGTATACATTATACGCAGGTATATATAACAATTGCGTACACACACGCAGAGAAATTTTTACTCTCGCTTCTCTCGATTATTAATCTCTATGTCCCGCGATTTGTCAGACACATTTTTGTAAAATATTGAATGGACGAGTATTACACGCGTTACGTGTAACGTTAATCGTTTTACTTTAGCGCATCCTTGTGGAAGGCGATGATTGTCGATGTTGTGTGAAGTAAACGTGTGTATTGTCACATCTTTTGTTTCGTTTCCTTCTTGATTTGTGTACACGATACAATTTTCCATTTTAGTTTCCCGTCCGTTTCTCGTCCCGTGGCTCGAGACTGCCCCTCTCCCCTTTTGTATATCTGTTTGTATCTGTATCTTGTTATATCGAGTGCTCTGTTCTCTAGTATGTCACCTTTTACCTCGATCGATATAAGCGTACCACATAGAAATGACACGAACCACCCTGTCGATCTTGGAATTGGAACGCGGATTAGTCCATTTAATTATTATTATTAACAACGATTAACAATACGCGATAGTTTTAAAAATCTCGATCGAAGAAATAGGAAGAAAATCTTTATCACTCTCTAAAAAAAACTAAAACTCACGTCAAAGTCTTCTCCTATCCAATAGAATTGCCAATTTCTTCTCCATTCAAATCATCATTGACTTTTTCGACGAGCGATACACGCTCGAAACTTGGAAACTCGGGTCGCAAGTTCGTTTCCAAGGGGGAGGAAATTTGGAAGGAAAGAGGTGAGATGCGAGGATAGGACGGAAAGTTTGGTCGTTTCCATCGTAAACAAACCCGAAAAACGGCAGATAGACCCGGACAGATCCCGTTTCCGGGATTCGTTATTTTTCGTGTCGAAGAGAAGGTGGGAGGTCTCCTCTCCTCGAGGGAGAGGAAGAGGAAGGGAGGCAATTACTCTCAGCGATACTAGGGTGTTTAAGGCTCGTGGGACGACGTTATAGCCTTCTTCGGATAAGCTCCTTTCTCCTTAATTAACCAAAGGCCACCAGTATCGAGATGTAGATAAGGATTTCATCGCGTGGCAGGCTCGACCTTAATTTCACTGAAATCCCGTGTCCCCTTGAAGGAACATCGCTCCTTCCATACCATTCCAGTTTAATGACACTCGAATGCCTATTTTTACCTCCTTCTTTCCTCGTCTCGCCCGTGAAATTATGCCTCGTCTTATCTTCGAGCTCGAGTCGAAGATCACCTTTGCGATAAGATAACGTTGGTTTTCACTTTTCTTCGGTTTAGAACTGGGTGAAGCATATCCCCTTGAAATTCTCCAGTTCGCGTTTGTCTCGATTCTCCATCACCGAATCATAGTATATTTCGCTCGTTTTTCATTCTAAGAAAGAAGGACTGAATTCTTTGGAAAATGCAGAAATAATTTCGCCCATGTTACGTAAAAATTCGATAGAATTGGAAAAGATCATCGATGGAATGGAATTTCTCGATACAATGAATATTAGAATTCGAATATTGTAAATGCAATTGTTCGAATTGTCGAATTCATCGAATCGAAAATGCATAATTTGAAAATGTGATTATGAGCCAGTTAATTAATTATCGATCGAGCTATTCGCGTTGGTCCACGATCGACAGTGTGATGGTTCGTGATACACATACGATAAGAGGAGGTTTACATTTACATAGAGCGCATCTACAGTAAGTACACCATACGAGGCGCATGTGCCACGTGCAACCGTTTGTTTTCTTTATCTTAAGTGTGCGTTTGGCCGAGCAATAATTAGATCGTGATCGGTGGACGATCAATTTTCTACGTTTCAGCTTCGAGGAGTTCGTTCTCCAAGCATCAAGCAGCCTGTCCTCGAACAAATCGGTATTATCGATCGGTTAAGAAAAATCGCGCGACTGATCAACGACGAAATTACCATTAGTTCCGACTCGCGTAGACACGAAGAATTTCGATCGATATCGAGGAAATCGAACGCGGATTTTTGTTACCATCGCGAATAATATCTCATAAACGCGCTCCTCCACTTCATTTCATTTCCAATCTTTACTCGAAACGATACGAAATTCTGGAAAAGGAATTACTCTAAAACTCTTTCCTCAGTGACGAACGGCGATTTCCTCGCGGAAGCTCAAGTTTTGCGATCGAGAGGGACACCATCATCCCGAAATCGTTGTTCCTTCTTGTCCTCGATCTCGAGATTTTCGAACACCGATCTTTCGTCCGTTGGATAAATTTATTCAAACGACTCGACGAACACGTTCGATATCGGTCAAAAAGATGAAATAAAAAAATATAATAGAAACGATTCGACGAAGAGAGGAGATCCTGGACCGCGTCTCGCGACCCATTCCCCAAAAAATGGCCGGTTCGGATATATATCTGCGAGGCAAAACGGAAGCGAGGGAGAGTAAAGAAAGGGGTGGATCCAGATCCAGGGGAGATCCAAGAGAACGAGGAGGGAAACGTGTGCACGAGAGCACCGCCAGAGCACCCCCTAAGTACGCATTCCGCCCGAAGGATCCGCATTTCGAGATCGATCCGCACGATTTCCCCGGTATATATATATATATACACGCTCAACATCCGCAATCTCGACTCGTTCCGCCTCTTTTCACCTCGGTTCGACTCTCGCGTCCTCGATCGTTCTAATCGAACTGGGTCGCCACGAAATGCTACGAGGGAATTTCTCGAATCGGGCTCCCGATCGAAAGGGGAAAACACGCGACGAACGCCAACGACGCGAAGAAAAATTAGCATACCTTCTCTTCCTTGTTTTTCCCCCCCTTCCGTGTCTTTTTATCGCCTCGCGATAAAGTATTTTTATTTTTATTTCCCGATTTTTCGACTGTCGCGTTTCCATTTATATACGTATTATAACGGATTGTCGATACCGTTCGAAATAATTTCCAAGCGAATTTTTTCTTTTTATCCTCGGTTGTGAGCCCCTTTCCGATTTATTTCGTGATCGTGGGAATGGATGGAAAAACAAAAAAGGAAGGCTTGAAAAGAGTCGCGATTATGTTTCGTGTACGAAAAAAAGAAAGGAAGAAAAAAAAAAAGGCGGTTCGATGAAGAAGTGGATAAGAAAGCCGAAAGCCTTCGGGCGCGAACGCAAAGGAAATTATGCACCGCATGTTGTTGTACTTTTGCACGAGATACTTTTTTTAGATGTCGTGCACGTTCTCAACCTGCATGCTCTCGTATTTTTCTACATCTATCTGAAATACGCATGCGCGTCGATTAATCGCCTATCACGACTCTCTGTTACTCTCTGTTACTCGACTCACTTACTCGACTCCTCTCTACTCCCCCTTTTCTCTCGCATACTTTTCGAAGAAATCAATTTTTCTTTAGGTGAATTTGTTAGAAGGAAAAAAAGAAAGAGAGAAAGAAAAAAAGAAAGGTATCAACGATTGTCGCGATAATCTACGAATTATTCCAGCGAATAATTAATGGACAAAAAACGTCCTCGATATTTTTCTTTCACCTTTTCTTCGCGTTTATAACATTTATTACAACGACGTAGTAATGAAACGCATTTATAACATCGATGACCTTTTTTACACCTCGAAAAGGTACGTGTTGTAATACCTGCCCTTTCCCGACATCTCTCTTTTTAACCCTCCTCCCTATTTCCGACTCGAAAGGGTAAAGGGGACTTTTCAACCGGCAAAAAACCTGCCATTTAAACTTACCAACACGCGGAGGAGGAGCCAATGTTGGACGAACAGTTGGAATCTGGTTTTCCAACAACTTGGAACCGACCGAGAGCAGGATTCCTCAGACGCTTGCTAATATTTTCTTTTCGCGTGGTCGCGTGACACGGCGGCGTGGCAAAGATTCGAGTGGCTGGGATGAGGAAAAATCCAAGAGTCGAGGGGATTAAACGAACCAAGATGTAATCGGAATCGACGGTCGGGATTCCTTTTGCCAGGAAACTCCGACTCGAAACGACAAACGGCTAAGCAAACGCGAGCACCCGCTTTGAGCTCCAGCTACGTAGGAGGAGATTCTTCTTTTTGCCAGTCACTGTCGACTTCGATCGATCTTTGCTACCACCGAAGGGGTTTCGGATAATGGTCCCCTCGACGGAGACCTTGTCGCTGGAATAATTTGCAGGTTACCGAGTTAATCCATTTGCTAAGCTCCACAGCTTTTCGTGTTTAATAAACGCCTATTCCAAAATTGATCACAACAAAAGTTATTAACGATTGCTCAATAATTAACGCGTACTCTCGGAAGAAAGATTCGCTTTCCGCGTGAGATTCGTTAATTTCTCGATCAAGGCAAACTTCGAAGAACGGTGTACGATCCATCACTCTGACCACCACCACCACCACCACCACCACCACCACCACCACCACCACCACCACCATCATCATCACCACCATCACCGTCACAATCACCATCGTCACATTACCACCACCATCGCGGTGCCACCACGAAGACCACAAGAGTAGGCACGTAGGCACGCGAAACCCGTCCGTGCACGTGTACCGATGCGATCACGCACCCCACTCACCCCGTTCTCGTCCGCGTCTCTGCTTCTCTGTTACAGAGTTCCTGCCCTCCTCCACCTCCGTAGACCTGTCGGGCACGGACTCGGCCCTGTATCCGTTCGACCCGCAGCAGGAGAGCTACCAGGAGATCTGGTTACCGCCGACCAGTATGTACCCCTATTTTCTGTTCCCCGGGGCCGCGCGCACCTCGTACTACGACCACGAGAGCACGTACGACGTCCAGGAGGCGGGACAGGGGCGTCAGCACGGCCACCGCCATCAGCACGGTCGTCATCAAGAAGCACCGGAGTTGCCTGGCAGGCCCGGTGTCCTCGTGGTCGAGACGTACGATCCTCGTGCCGATCGCGACGAGGACCGGCAGGAGGCTCGTGCTGGTACCGACGACGAGCATCGGCCTCTGTACAGGGAGAAAGATACGGATGATCGTGAAATGGAGGGATCTAAGAGCTTCTATGATCGCGGCTCTTCTTCTTCTTCTTCTTCTTCTTCCTCTTCTTCTTTTTCTTCTTCTTCATCTTCTTCTTCCTCTTCTTCTTCTTCTTCTTCTTCCACGTTGTCCAAGCATGATCGTGCCTCCAGCACAGTGCACCTGCAGCCAAGGCACTCCCAAAGCGAGCATGACGCGCACCTGCACCATCATCACCATCACCACCAGCACCACCAGCACCACCCCGCACCACCCGCACCACCGTCCGCCGCGACGTCGTCTTCGTCTTCGTCTTCGTCTTCGTCTTCGTCCTCTTCTTCTTCTTCTTCGTCGTCGTCGTCATCGTCGTCGTCGTCGTGGTCGAGTTATCCGCCACCGGCTCGTCCAACGCCTACCGTGGACGAGACTAAACGAATCGAGGGGCCCGAGCTGGTGCATCCGAAGAAATTCGCACCGAGGCCCACCTACGAGCACCGGGCAATCTTCGATCGCGCCGACGACGACCTCGATGACGAGTTGAGGATCGGCGCGCTACCAGTCGACCGGCTCTTCGATCTCCGCGAGGCCTTCGAAGGGTTCGTCGACCAAGGTTCGTACATCGGTTCGTACAGAGGAGTGCGCCAGGCGGACACCTCGTCGATTCCGCACCAATTCCGCCATTTCGCGATCGATCGATCGGGACGCGAAAAGTAAACGACTCGCCTGTCTTTTATCGTTTCGAACAATCACATTTCATATTGCTTCTCCCCTCCCTCGTTGTGCATATTTCTTCTCATGCGCGCCGATCGCGACATTTGTTATTTTTTAACAACGAGCGACTGGATACGCGCAGGGATCGAGTTGTCGGGAAGACTCGCTGCTCAGGCTTGGAAATTCGAAGATGTAATCGATCCTATCCGATTTTTTTTTCGAACAAATTCACTGCCGCGTTCTCACCGTCGACACCTCGCTGCTTTCAAAACAAGCCGCTGTGAAGGAGATCATATCGGCGGATCGTCGTTGCGCAATGTTTTCCGGGGAGAAAAATTCCTCCAAAAATCCTCGGTTAAAATTTGAACGGGAACGACTTTAGCGAGTGCTTGGCCCCGTTGATCGATCGGCAACAAACGTTTCGCAAATTTCGTTTCTATTCGAAGGGAATTCGACGCGACAATGTTGCAATGTTTTGAAGAAGCTTGTTAATATCGCGCCGCGCGTTAAAAGAGGATTTGACGATGAAACGAGATGAACGTGTTTCCTCGACGATTTCCTCGCGCGATGACGAACAATTTTTGCGGGTGTCGGGAATTAGAATCGACGATTCCAGACGCGCCAACGTTTTCCTCTCCATGCTCCGTTACGTTTGCTCGTTTACAGTGAAGGTCATCTCGCATCCGGACAACTCGACCAGCTTCGAGGTGATCGAGTCCCAGCTCGAGAATCCGTTGATCGACGCCGATCACCACGATCTGGTTGCCATGAAGCAGATACCTGTTCCTGGTGGGCATCATCACAAAACGCAGCACAAGAGAAATCAGACGGACGACCGTAATCGTGAGTTTTCATTTTCTTTACGTTTTGTTCAATTAAAGATTCGTTTTGTATTATATGTATTTGATATTTCATGGATTGGAGAAGTAGGTCGAGGAATATTTGTTAGAGTCGTGTAGAGGATCGTGGAATATCAATCGATCGATATTTTTACAATATCAATTTTTAAAGTATTGAGAATCTTTATTCGTAATGATCAAACAAATTTAAATTAATTTCTAATCAACTTTGTAACAAATATTCTCAGGCGAATTTGTATTGGAAAGATAATAATGAAAATTTGAGGATTCATTTCACAAGATTCAAAATATTTTTCATTAAAAAAAAAAAAAATAAAAAATAAAAAATTGCAGAAACGTAATCCATTATGGTTTACGTATATACACGAATTTTCATTAAAATCAGAATTTTTAAATTAAATGAATATCCTCCGTGAAATAACGTAAAACTATTTTTGTGATTGCATAGCTTTGTTAAAAAACACAGAATTCCAGTTTTCCAATTAAAGATTTCCGTTAGATTCTCTATCGGAAAACAAAAATTTGAGCAATCAATTTAAATTACAAATCAATCGCAATTCCATCTTTAAATCTCGAACGAAAACTCGCACTCGAATCTTTCATCCTTCCAACTCTTTTTTTTTTTTTCTTTTTAATTTCCAAAAACACATTCCAATCCATTCGAAAAATTCTAATTAGAATCAAGATTACCCAAACTTTCCAATCATCCACGTCTTCCTTATTATCCAAAAACCTCCTCGATTCATAACTCGAAGAAAGTCGCAAGATCACGAACCTTTTACCACTCCCATTCCATTTCCAGAAACACATCTCGACTCAAGATCACGAATATCAATATCCATCATCCGCATCCGCGTCTCTCCTATTTCCAAAAACACGTCTCTATTTCCAAGATCACGAACAACTTCCATCAACTTGCGACCAGATCACCATCATCACGTTTCCCTCGATCTTCAAAAAACACGGTTTCTCGACCAACTCAAACACCGTATATATAATTAAAACCGCGGCAAGCAATCGGTTTCCCGCAGGGGAGAAAACCTTGTGGCAATTGAACTTCCTTGGACACGAGGCTTATCGACGATTTATCTCGCCCTTCCCTCCCTCCCCTCTGCCGAGATACGTGGATTCCGAGCGAAAAGTTACGTCGACTCGACGGGATTAAAGTTCGAAATCCGGCGACTCCGGGAAATAATATGAGGAGGAGATAGGAGGGGAGGAAATGAGGGGAGGCGAGAGACGAAATTAAATTAAAGTTTCACGGTGATAAGTCTGGTGGCAGAGTGGTGTAGTAGAGATGCGACGCGATATTACGCGCCCGATCGAATTTCAACTTTCGCAGGAGGGGAGAAAAATTTAGAGAGATCTCGTTACTCCCCCCTTTTTTTTTTTTTTCTTTCTTTTTTTTACGAAACGAGTTTGTACCGCGAAATTCCGGCCGGATGATAATTTTCTCTTGTTGAAGTTGGAAGTAAGAGAAAAAGAGATGGCCCCGCTAAAAGAGGGGGAGGTTCGAGGAAACGGATATTTTTGCCACGGCAACTCGTTCTAGGGGGCGGCTGTTGATGGACGCGAGTTGCGTTAACAAGAGCGAAACTATGGTCAGCATAATTTGGCCGGGCAAATATCCGCCGTTTTAACAGCTGTAAATTTTCGCGCGCTCACTGTGAAAAATGCACGTGGCGCAATTTTGTCTAAACATTCTTGCGGAAGGGTTTCTCTCTCTCTCTCTCTCGCGCGCGTTTAATAAACGATAGAGGATAAAGAAGATAAATATAAAGATAGAGGATAAATAGGATGAAGTCGTAGAATTTTATATTGTTATATGTTTTTTAAAGTTTTATTAATTTCGTTCGATTCGTTATTGAACTTTGAGAAAACTTTGAGGATGTGGTTTGGGTTAAAGTGGATTTTTTGTTGTTCGTTAGTTGGTTATTTAGGATTTACATCGATCCATCCGTGAAAAATAAGGAAATGAAAAATAAGGAAATTCGTCTCGAGTTTTTTAATTATGATTCGCGTACGGTTGTGTATCAGATCGCTGCTTACGAATACATTTTTTTGTACATTTATATTATTTGTATATTTTGTATTTGTGTGATAGGAAAGGAGGAAGTGTTATGCTACACTTCTCAGCTGATGGCCGACTTTGTTTATGTATTTTTACATGCATAACACGTTCGTTGCCATGCCTCGCGTATTATTATACGCGATATTTTGAATATTTATAAATTTATGTACAAAATTTGAATGTACAAAAACTTGTAAAATACACATGACGTGCAAAAAGATAGAAAATATCTAAAATATGGTATGCATTATTGTATGCCATTTCAAGGATAAAGCAAATTAAGCTTCATTTTTTCTTTTTTTTTTTTTTTTAGTTCGTATTCATGAAAGTTTGATTTTGCATAAAAATCCACAGTCTGTTTGTGGTAAAACATTTATTACGTTAAATAATGAAATTTTTTTCGTACTCGGCGAAAATGATTACACGTTTTATAAAGAATAATTAACAACGCTTGCTCATTATATTTTTATTCCTCCCCCCACCCCTTTTTTTTTCATTTCATACTCTATAGAAGAATAATACAATCGAAATGTTTCTCTTTAAATGGCAAACGTGTTAAATTACAGAGACTTCTTCTTTTTCCCTTTAAAAATATATATATTTTGACAAGAAAAGGAAAGGAAATTTCGAGCCGCCATTCAATGCTCATACGTCAGAGATCATCGAGGATTAAAAAATCTTTTTACTTGAAACTCTTTGCTTCAAATCTCGTCATTTAATATCATCGGAGCGTGAGATCCATCGTGGAAAATAAAACAAATGCAAACTTCACCGAGTTGGAGAAGAAATTACTTACCACCACTGGTAGGAGAAATTAAAAGCGCAGCTGGTCGAGCAGAGGGGGGGTCGCATTAAAGGTTTAGTTCCAGTTAGATCGAGGCATTGGAGGGCGGAAAAAGAATCGGCAGGAAGGAAGACGGATGCGAGTGATCACGGGGGACAGAAAGCTGGTGGTGGGTTTGGTAGCGCGAACTATAACGCATCGAGAATTGATTGCATCCGGATCGAACGGCGAGTAATTATCCTTGGTTATCCTTTAATCCAGCGATTACCCGCGTATCGATGTTCCGTCGAGTGATTGATTCGAGCGAAACGGCCTCCCCTACGCTTGGACGAGCAACGCGAGGTGGTGGGTCGTGTTCGCTCATCCGCGTTCGAAAGAAACGCGGATGATGAATTTTTCGGCTCGAAAAATCGATACGCCTCGAGGATAGAGCCGCTTCGTGTCCGTTAATATCTATCTTGGATCTCCTTTTATTCGATCCTCGTCGAATCCTTGAAACGAATCTTGGAAGAAGAAGGAATCCATTTTTTACAGCTTTTTTTTTATAAGCATCGAAGAAAAATTGTATATCTAAGCACGATTTATTATAGATTTCTTTCATCGCGCGAAACGAGGGTAAGATTTACCAGTTAAGTCTTCTTTTTTTTTTTTTCGAGCATTAATTTTACAAACAGTTTCTTCTTTTCACACCTCCCTCAAATTCGAACGAAATTCCCTCCCTTGCGAGTTTGTCAATTATTCTAATTTTTGGCCGCGCTAAAAGAGCGCCTAATTGATCGCTTTATTTCACCGCACCGTGTTCTCGAGGCATGCGCGCAGGATTGGAGATTCACGCGGGAGACGTAATCAAGCCGGTTTTTTACATGGGCGCGGGAACAAACGCGCATTTCCCCGCGACTCGTCGTCGTCATCGTCGTGGTAGGGTTCTAATTAAAATTCGTTCGGCCGTGTTTCTCCGTGGAAACGGCGCCTAACGAGTCGCTATTTTCCACCGGATTCGAAAGTCGAATCCTCGGCGGACCTGAGCGCCGCTGAAATTTCGCATTCATATATTCAATTTCAGGTGGAGCGGCCTGCCACCGGGACCGGAAACCCGTTTCGCCGTTCGAGCGTGGATCTTGCGACGCGATTCGAGGGCTCCGTTCGAAAAATCCAACCGATAGATCTCTCTCTCTCTCTTTCTTTCTTTCTCTCTTTCTCTTGGCTAGAAAGGGAAAAATCGAAATACTCGCTTATTATTCGTGACCGATCGAGGGAAAACGATGGGAGGGGGTGAGTGAGCGGCGAGAGTTAAGCGATCGATCGATCGGGGGAAATTTGATATAAAGGCGGAGTTATCCGCAGAGATTGCCTTCGGAATGGGAAAGAAAGTTTCGTCGGTTTGCTCCATTATCTTGATAGAACTTTATCGGATATTCTTTGGTTCATCGGATAACTGGTTTTCATCGGGCCGCTTTCCTCCCTCCCCGCACGAGAACCTCTTCCCTTCTTCGAGAAACATTTGTACCTTCCCCGCGCCCCGATATTCCTTCTCGCGCTCAAAGAATTTTCGAATTATTTCGAAACTAATCCAGAGAGAAATAGAGGAAGGATTCATCCTTCCCCCATTACAATTAAAAACATCGAAAGGGAAAGACGATCGTCGTCTTAACTCGCGTGGAACGAGGTTACAACGAAGGGAAAAGCCTCCCTCCTCTCAATATATATATATATATATATATTCCCCGCTAACGATCCCAAGAAACAGCCGTTTCTCTCGAACGCGGCTATTGTCGCAATTAGCCGTTGGAACGCGACAGATCCACGCTCGCGCTAATTACTCGACATCGCGGATGGAGCGGTTTTTGAGGGATGGATTCGCCGCTTAATAAATCAGCGGGGTGAAAATACCGCGTGTTTTTTCCCTTCTCCATCTCGACCTTCCGGCCGAGGGAAGGGGGGAGATAGGCGTAAAATCGTTGCTCGTTATCGGTGGAGTTCAAACAAACGGGTCACCGTAATTATAACTCACACCGGTGCGCGCATCTAGGTCCGGGCATGCGCCCGCACCTGCGAGCACAGGTTCGAGTGTGCTCGTCAAAAGTGCGCCCATATCGATTTCGGATATATATATATATTTTATATATATATATATATAAAAATCCGACGTCTGCCCTACATTTTTCCCTTTCCCGCGAAAATACGACCGATTTGCACGCGCGTCAGGAGAATCTTTTTTTTTTTTATTATTTTTATTCTTGTTATTATTGTGGGTATTATTGTTTTTGGTTGGCGGTGAGTGACGATACTTTTGTAATTTTTGCGCGATTATGGTTCATGGCATTGTTGGAAATGCGAATTCGGAGAGCCGCGAGACAACTATTCTGTTGCACTTTTGTAATTTTTATTTAGAGAAAAATACGCGCATTGTATCATTGGAAATAATATTAATTTCTGTCTGAATTGGAAAGTGGCTCGTACGTTTAGTTCAATTTTTCTTGGAGCGAAAGCCATTTCCTGGCCTCTCTTATCAAGAATAATGTCCGAAACAATGAGTGTGAAATTAGGAATTCGAGATAAACTGATAAAGAAGAAGAAGAATTTTCTCCCTCGTTTATCGAAACGAATCGTGACGTTCGTTCAGAACCTACTACTCGCTCTATCCACGTAGCAGTAGCTGGACATTAAATGTGTCGTAATTATGAAAGTATTCGTCACTCGACAAGTCTAGTTACATTAAACGTCCAAGCACGTTCTTCCAGCCTTGGAACCTCTTAATCGGTTTACTTAATCGAACTCTCTCGTGGACCTACAAGCTCTTCCAGAGACTCTTCGAGCTAGGTCAAGGTAGTGGACTGAAGAGTAGCAATCATCGAGCACACGTGTAAACACGTGTCACTTGCGTAAATAAGTTACGTACCGATAGATTGGATGATTGGTGCAACAGCACCAAATGAATAAAGTGTGCGTGAGATTCTCAAGAAACAAGAACGTTCATCATCCGTCCAAAAGCTGCGATAATATTTATAACAATGGTTGCAATTGGTATTCATCTTTTGGATAATAAATAAATTACATATTTCTAGGTAATTGAAAGATTGAAAAAATATGTTTCGTTTAAAACCACTCTCCATACGTATCTAGCTCTCGACAACTCTAACCTACCGCTTTGTACATCGAACCACGTAAAATTTGGAAAACGTACATCACGAATAATTCCATGCCTCGTCGTTCGAGGCGATTTTATTACGTATTTCCTCGTATTCTACAGACGTGCATCTTTCACGCCGCCCGCTATTTCATTTAATTAACGGGAAAGTGGGTTGAGAGGAGTAGTCGACGTTTGCGCGTGTATACATAAAGCAATAATAATAATAATAATAATCCAAAGCTTTTACACTCGTCCCACCAGAAAATCCTTGCTGACCCCGTGTAGATCAGGAGGACTCCGTGAATTGGGTTAGCGGGAGAAAGATCTCTGTATGTATCTCTCATCGATCACTTATTTGTAATATAAAAATATTCCACGAAAAAGAGAGAGAGAGAGAGAGAGATTGTCCGTATTTCCCTTATCTTCCAAATCTTCCTTCCCTTTTCCTTCCTCTCTCTAATTTCGTTTCCCCAGCTAAACAATCAATTCCTCGCAGGACATTCATCCTACAATTTGCTTCATTTGCATAACAGTCGCTCTCTCTAATTCGTACATCTTGCCTGCCACTCGACACACGCACACATACATACACACACAAGAAAGGAGGTCTGGGAGGAGGAACCGAAACTCGGCAGAGAGAGTACGATCCTCGACTTTTACTCGGCAATTCCAACGTTCCTACTCCTTCATCCCTCTTGACAACGCGCGTTTAATCGGGTGCAACAACGATTGAGGCGAAAGCGGCGATCGTTGGAATTGGCGTCAAAACAATTTTTCGCCCGCGTACAGTTTGTTTTTCATTTTTCGTTGTCGGCCTTGTCGATTAGCTAGATCGATTCGATCGATCGCAAATTTACAAACTTCGATCAAACCCCCCCCCC
>NW_025224475.1:481434-506105 GCF_014066325.1 Apis laboriosa | reverse complement strand
TTTTTTTTTTTTTTTTTTTTTATTTTTTATTTTTATTTATTTACCTCTTTTTTTATTTTCCTTTTTTCGCGTCGCCACAAAGTTTTCATCGAACAATTCACACCGATCGCCTAATTATTCAATTAACTTCGAACGCGCGATTACAATCGGCGAGACAATCCCGATTGTGTCGATCATTTTGAGGCTTTTCCGCGTTTTTCCTGCCTCGTATTTTTCTGGCTATTAGTGGCGTGCTAATTAGTCGATACACACGAAATATACGTTACAATCATGCGAAAACGCAAACAGACGCAAGATACACAGAATTGTTGCCAACATGACGGAAACATCAATCGGCACGATTTTTCACGTGTAAAAATTTTCCCACCCTTGTTTGCTCTTCTTTCGATTTTCAATTCTTCATCAAATTCTCTGCTTCTTCTCGACGAAGAAGAAATCGAATCTGTACGAGATTCCTCTTCGTTTATTTCCGTTTATCGATCAATTATAATAAATTATAATCTCCTTTCATCGATCAACTTTATAATTCGGTTTTCGTGGTTGTTTAATCAGAATATTTCTGCTAAAATATATCAATGAAATATATGATCGATATTGCTTAATTCCAATCAAAAAACGAATGGTTAGATTCTCCAAGACTCTTTCTTTATATACTTATTTATTTATATCAAGATATGTTCAAAAGAAATTTTGTATACAGCGTTAGAAACGCTTTCAATCAAAATCGATTTCTTTTTTTATACTTTTTTCGCAACTTGGCGATTATCTTTATTCAACGCATCGTTTTAAACGCATTGAAAAAGGGAAAATTCTCAATATTTATCAATCTCACAGAGCAGACATTACAGGCAACAAATTTCTACGCTAAAAATTCAATTGTCAACGCCTTTTAAATAACTTTTTAAATATAATAAAATTATCAGAAAAAAAACAAGTCCAAAATTAATTCGTAAAAATTATATTGCACTCCTGCTAAGAGATTCATCTTGACAAATTCCCCATTGTATCTCTGGGATAATAATTCTACCACAAAAATATCTGCAAAATCTAACTGCAGCCTCGAATAATCCAACAACAATCGAGAGAACGCGTTTCCTTTCTCATCGATGGCGACCGATTTTCGCGAGTTTGCCAACGATATCCTGGTCGAGTTTCGGCTCGCGTGATTGCAGCTGCTGCGTCCGAGGAGGAAAGGTTCGAAGGATTCCCGGGATACAGGGCGGGCCACGGCATCGATCTCTTCAACAGCCAGACGGACACCGGTTCCAATTACCGCCGCTTCGAATTGGCTGTGTTTCTCCGGCCAACTAGAGGAATCTGTTGGCGATCAAGGCTGAGGAGTTCAACCCGCGTTCGTCCCCTCCCACGACTTGCCACGATTGATATTCCTCCTCTCTCCTCCTTATCGAGGGACCTGTCCCCTCGCGAAGAATCTTCGGAGTTTGTTTGGCGGAAGGGTTTTTCTCGACACTCGTAACGATCATTTTAATTGGACGATGGATGCCGCGCGACGCTTGGAGAACCAATTAAGGGGAAAAATTATGCGGGGAGAGGCTGTGGAGAGAATCAAACGTTAATTGGACTTGGAAGGAATTATTAGGAATACCTCTGCCGATCGATATTGTTTGGTGAACTTGATGGATGCTTTATGAGAATTCTCTTGACACGCGGGAAGAGAAGAGGAAAGTTTTAAGCAATATCGAATAAGCGTTTATCGAAATAAATAGGCAAAAATGATTGTTTCTGAACGCTCTTGCTTTTCAAGAACATCCTTTAAGTCTTAACGACTTTAATGGAAAAAACTATTTTGCATAGATATATATTTAAGGCGTGGAACGACGTAAAGAAGACGACTTTATTTAGGCAGATCGATCGGTGTCGTCGATTCGACACCGGTATGCCACTCATACCTCCCTCATAACGTGAGCCACCCGTTCCAAAACTGCGGGAATATCAATGGAGGCAATCCACCGTGGTTGGATAGAGAGAGCCGTGTCTCGGCAACATCCTCCGTCTCCAACCATCCCGAATGAATTTATACAGCGACCTTATCTCGGGAGCGGAATTTTCAATGGGACCTGTACTCTTATTGGCGTTGATATATTCGGGAAACTTTTATTCCGGCTCGTAAATTATCGTAATATTGCTTCCAGAGTTCTGCTTCGAGTCAGATTTTTCTTCGGGAATCGCGTTTAAGAGATCGATTTATCAATAACGGAACCTCCCCCTCATCGTTATTCTCGAAATTAATTCAAGATAATTCGATATTTATCGAGAAATAATTCGAGAATTCTTTTCGTTATTTAGTTTATGAGGTTTTTCGTTTTTGATTTATGGAATATTCGAATATTTGGCAGTCAGAAAATTAATAAGTTCCAAGTCAGTTTTCCACGAAAAGAATCGCTTTTTTAAAAGCTGTTTCTTCAAATGACTCAAAATCATTTTTAAAAATTAGAATAATTAGAAACGTTCAAGATATTATATATTAATTCTGATGTTAGTATAATCATCTCGATTATCGTATTCAGAAATGACGAAATCATGAGAATTCTAAAAAAATATAAAAGATATAAATAATAAAGAGAAAAGAACTTGATAAAAATCTAAATTTAGATTTCGTTTATTTCAAACGTTTCGAATAATCCGTTTCTTAATCCCACGATCTTTTCAGTTTCGAGTGGTTTCTTTGCGATCTCTAGTTTCATGGGAGTTCCTTTAACAACAGTTTCGAAATGAGAAGAGGAATCAAAGCTAGTTCATTAAACAGATTTAGCCGGTGAAATGATTTTCACGTATGATTTTGCTATCGTATTTTAACCACATCACGTGTCTCGATCTCGATCTTGTTGTATCTTGGCGTTTTTCTGCCTCGACGGAGAAATATCGATAGCGAAAGTGAGAAGTTTTTACGGGTCGACGACTTTTCGCGAAATTACTCGACCGTTTAAAATTTCTCACTCGTTTTGCTCGAATTTTCTTCTTTACTTTCTTTGGGAAAGTCGATCGATTCGATAAGTTGTTTATCGCCTCGTAATTCCTTTCATTGCTATAATATTCCGCACAATTCTTTAAATCCTTCAACCGAAATGCTCGATATTTTGTTCGAGTTTTATTAACAAGAAATTGACTTTTGTAAATTTTTATCGCTTCATTGAACGAGTCGAATCTCTACATTCGTCACGAAAGCCACGATATTTGAGAGTTTCAAAAAGTTTAACGAACATGTTAAAAGTAATTTCAATTTCAATTCGATAGAAAATTCATTATATATTCAACACATAGATATACTATATTTAACGCAGAATAATTACAAGACGATGCAATTTGATTTATACAAAATAAATTAGACCACGGTTGTTTAATGCAAAATCAAATTGTTGTGATGTAATTAAATTAAAAATCGATAATTCGTCTCGTATTCGAGTGGGGTTCAACCAATTGAACACGTTTTCAGGAAGGAAACCGGATTCTACCGCTAAAACAGTGGCGGAAGAATTCTCTTTACGCCACTTAAAGGTGGGTCGAACGGTCGGGGAGAGAGGGTGGTGTAGCACCCATTGTAACGAAGATTTCGAGGGTGGCGATTAAAGGGGGCGGTTAGGAAGGAAGGAAGGAAGGAAGGAACAGAAGGAACGGAAAGATGTCGGCCGGGTCGTTTGTCTTAATAAAGTGCGTCGAAGGCATGCTCTTCGCTACGGCTGACTTATGGCCAGTCATCCGAGTAGGCTGCACCCCTCTTAAGACCCGTTTCAGTGGTTTTTCGCAGGGAGGAGAGGCCAGTGTTCCGACGATATTCAAGGAGGGTTGCTCGAGTCCCGGGGTCGTTAACCCTGACTACCGACTCCATCAATCGAACGAGGGTGGCTGGTTAACGATGCCAAACATTCGTCATCGGGTGGATCCTTCCTACTACCCGCCTCGTTTCATCCTTCTTTCAACTCCTCTATCTTGGTCCCTTGGCTGGAATGGTTTTCTCTTCGATGGATAACCTCCACGGGTAAAACGGGTATCCAACCTTGGATATTCATCGCCGATTAAAACGGGCATTAAATCAGCAATGAACGGAAAAAAAAGAAAAATTCTTCGATTTAAATTTCGTTTCTTAATATTACTTTTATTTTATTCGTTGGACGTGTATAATAAAAATATATAGGGATTGTAGGTACTCGATTTAATATTTTTAATTTTAAAAAAAAGGATTAGAGATAATCCTAATGTGTTTATTATATTCATACGATTAATCAAACGGTTATTAATCATCAATATCATTTCAATAAAGAAAAGATAAAAGATCGTTTACACGGGAGAGGAAAATTTCCTTATTTTACGGCGATTATATTTTATTCATCCTCCTCTCCTAATCTCGCTTCTTTCGACGGGCCGCCACTCGAGTCTCATAAATTCCAGCATCGTACCGCAAAACCAAACAGCCGTTTATTTGCATAAATAAACAATTATTCTCGACGATTATTTTTAAGTGGTGGGATAAATATCGGCCGATAAATATTCAAGATTCTCCATTAAAAGTCCTTCCTTTTTGCTCCTTTTTGCCACTCCCAATCCCAATGATTTATCATTTGCCTTCCCGACAACCTCGACTTCCGGATCGACCGTGCAAACAATTCTTTTATCTCTCCCCGTCTAAATTCTTTTACCAATGGGTCGCGCGAGGAATCGCAAACTCCCCTTCCCGCGTTAACAGAGAGAGCCTAAGGGGACTCGCGTTAAATTTAACGCAACATATGAGCATAAGTTTGTCACTCGGCTAAAGCTAGCACTCTAAACTAGCTATAAACAAACCCCCTCTACTCTTCTCTCGGTGAACTTCCAACTCGACGCTACGTTTCTCCATTCTCCCTTAAGAAGCGACACGTCGTCGTGCGGGTACATAAACCTCCGAAATCACCGGTTGGCCACCCTCCACCATTTGTCCGTATTCCCAGGATCTTTAACTTCCAACCATAACACCAGTATTCACTTACTCGTGCAAATCCCCTTAAGGATAATTTTGTCAACAAAATATATATTTTTTTTCTTTCGCAGAGACGTCCTTGGTGTTGCCATCCGCCTCCTCCGATCTCGATAAGATACAGCAACCGGTCAAGATCGTCCTCTCGAGCACTTGCCATCATGCTTACAATGCTTGCAAGTGAGCGATGATTTATTTGTCATTTTATCTAATTATAATGTAATTTATCCAGTGAGAGCCAGAAATGAGTATAAAGTTTTGGAAAAATTATATTTATTTAATATAAATATGTGTAGATATGTTATGTACAATCTCAAATTTTGATATCATTATTAAATTTGTAATGTTAAACACAAACAACATGAATTCTTTATATTCATTGGACTCGTATTGCTTATCATTTATTTGTTAATATATTGTCTATATAGAAATGATTTAATTACAGTATAATCTATCCAGTGAGAGCCAGAAATGAATATAAATAGATGTAGATATATTTTATATAATTTCATATTTTGATTTTTCCATTATTAAATTTTTAATTAAACATAAATAACATGAATTCTTTCATATTCATGGACTCATATTGCTTATCATTTATTTGTTAATATACTGTCTATATAGAAATGATTTAATTATAGTATAATCTGTCCAGTCAGAATCAGAAATGAGTATAAATAGATTTAGATATATTTTATATAATCTCAAATTTTGATACCATTATTAAATTTAATGAACACAAACAACATGAATTCTTTATATTCATCGTATTGTTTATCATTTATTTGTTAATATACTGTCTATATAGAAATGATTTAATTATAGTATAATCTATCCAGTCAGAATCAGAAATGAATATAAATAGATGTAAATATATTGTATATAATCTCTTATATTAAATTTTGATACTTTTATTAAATTTGTAATGTTGAACACAAACAATATGAATTCTTTAAATTCATTGGACTCGAGTGGTATTTCGTATTCGAATTAATTTCCAATGATTGATTTCGAAATCGCCAAAGTTTCCGATGATTAATGCATAACCTTCCCCTAACCACCTTTCTTCTCTCGTTCCAGAAACGATCCAGAGTGCAAGGTGCTTCTCGAGCCGGTGTTGAACCATTGCGACTCGACGAGTTGCGCGAAGAACGAGTGCATGGAAGCGTTGCAAAACTTCTACAAATCCGCCAACTATAAACACTCCGTCGAGATCGCGTTCTGCCTGTGCAGGTGAGACATAAACAGATAACAAATATAAAAAAAAAAAAAAATTCGCAATCTTTCCCTATCCGATCGCTCGATTGTCATCGAGACAACGAAATAGAATAAAAAAAAATTCTATAAATCCACGACACGCATAGTGGAAAATCGTTTTTTCGCTCGCACCCAAGGCTTTTCTCTCACCCAAGAGAGAATTTTTGCAACGTATTCGACCAATCCGAGTCGAGATTTTTATTTTTATTGTCGAATGAAATACGGGGAGGGAGAGCAAGAAAGGCTTTCGTTCCAAATACGATAATATAATATCATCGCGAATTGATCGGTGAAAACAATTAATGGTAATATCAGACGCCATGAATTCCTCCGATATAATTAATTTCGCGCGTGATTAACGAAAGGAGATCGAACGATCGCCTTCGTTAAATACCAATCAAAAGATATTTCCTGGTCACTCGATTCCAACTTAACTTAAACGATGAAACGATTGCCGTTTCTCATCGCACGAGCGCGTCGTCCTTAAACCGAGAGAAATCGGGATAAAGCGGAATACGTGGAATTTCAAACGATTATTCGAACACGGGGGGAGAGGAAGGGATGGAAGGTCTCTCTGGAAACACGAGAGCTCGGGATTCGACTCAATTAAAGCCGCTCGTCTTTGTACGTTTCCCGTAATCCTGAGTAAACTCGCGGCAAAAGTGATAGGGAAAAGACAAAGGGGTGAGACAGAGAGAGAGAGAGAGAGGGAGGGAGAGCGCGCACCCCTCTCACAAAGAACCGTCGTTGCGCCGGAAATACTCCGAGTTCTGCATCTCTAATCCCTTCGCGCGAGCCAAGCAACCAGCCGAGACTTCTTTTTCGAAGGAAGCTCCTTTAACTTTTAAGTGGCTTTTGCCCGCGAAACAATGCAGAAACTTTCTATCCGTCTTTCACATTTCCTCGGCCATCCCTCCCTTCCACCCCTCATCTTCTCCGCCAACTTTTTCCTCGTACGACTCTCTCTCTCTCTTTCTCCTCTCTTCGTGCTCATTGTCCCGAGAAATCCCGTTCCTCTTCCTTTGTCCCGCCGCCCCGCCACGGGATATCGGTATCATCTCGGAATTTATTAATATTGGATGAGTCCTGTTGCAGCCAGCCTTGCCCCCTTTGACAAATTGGAAACTCGTATTCTCAGGTCGGGTTCAACGACTGTTGGCTTTTAACGACTGTTTAAGACGCGATCATTCATTCAGCAGTGTGGGGAACGTTTGCTTCTAGAGCCGCCCTCGTGTAAAATTCACGGGGTTTTTTTGAACGAGGGGGGCAAGGATTTCGTTTGATTCGAGTTTCGACTAATTAAATGGATAGGAATTAGTTGGAAAAACGCTTCTTTATTACGTTCGATAAAGGGATGTCGATGGAAAGACGACAGTCTGTCTCGTTTAATCGAGCTATCTCGTTAAAATTCGAATCCTCGAGACGAAGGAAATTTTTCTGTCTCCGTTGACGGATCGAATCCGTTTCTTTTTATTCTCACGAGTGATCGGTAATCTTTTTCTCGCTCGAGAATCGAGATCCAAGAGATTGCGTGGGGTAAAAAATAATAACAATGGATTTTTCGTTCTTTTGTAGGAAAACGGATGGAAAGAAGGACGAGTGTATAATCGCGCAGGAAAAAATGCATCCTGCCTGCGCGCAGCGAGTGGAGGGCGCGGAAATGCCGACCTGTCACAGTTTGGCGGAAGCTTGCAAGGAGCACGAAGCATGCAAGTATGTCAGGAATGTAGAGACGTTCTAATTAATCATTCCAACAGTTTAGAGCCAAGATGGTCTCGAAAAAATGGCCAAGATTGGATCGAAAACTTGAAAAGTTTTCTTTTTTTACTTGCGATTCGAAACCCTTCCAAGAGAAACTTTTGAAAAGAAAAAAATAAGTATTCTGAGTTTCAAGAGTTCCAACTTTTACAAATCCAAAAAATTAAATCTTAATCCATTTCTGTTTAAAAATCTATTTAACTTGAATCGTAAAATGAATCTCTTTACTCTCTCGATGAATTAATGATAATTTCGTGGTTCGAAAGGGGAAAAGCGATTTTACTCGATCGCTTATCGCGCGCGACAACTACGACTAGATTATATCTGAATAAATCTTTTGATTAAACGTCCTTCTTCTTCTTTTTTTCTTTTTCTTTTTCTTTTTCTGTCGCCTTGGCCATAGAGAAGTGCTCGTTTCAATTTGAAAGTTAAATTGCGAGTCAACGAGACGTGGCTTGATCCAGTCTTGCCTTAGTAATGAAACACTTCATTACTAAGAAAAAGGCGTTGGCCCGGCCGCCCGCGTTGAAATTTCGAATAACATTTCGGATCCCGGATCGCTCGAACGATCCATATCATCAACCGGTAGAAATTCAAAGGCGAGATCGGTTGAAAAGGCTGAATCTATTTATCGGCAATCTATTAGCGGGGTCTAATTAAAATCGGGCCGATTGATTAACTCGATTGAAAATTTCGAATTGAAAAGGAATAGCGCGCCTCTCTGGGAACGTTTATGAGAATGAAAATATTGGGGCGCATCGGTGTTGTCGATTGCGTTTGCGATACGATTGAATTACGTATCGCGGCATTTCAATCGATCTATCATCACCACTACCACTTGAATTTTTAACACATTGAATATTCTTTTTCGTTGTAATTTTTACAACGAGAACCCTGTTTAAAGGACAATAATCGTAATCGAACGATAAATCACGAAGTATTATCCATTCTGCACTCGTGTCCATTGCTCGAATAATTCATTATACGACCCGTCACTTATCATGATTATCGCGTGTGGAGGATAAGGGAACAAGGGAAATCTCGACCGAATCTATAATTAGACTTATATAACCCGTGAATGAACTCACTTTAATTATCGCATTTTAATTATCGCGATCGAAGCACCGCCGATAAACATAAAAATTAATCATCATCGAAAATCCTCGATCGTCGACGATTCTTCAAGAAGAATCTCGAACGAGTCTTTTTTTTTTAAACAATTAAATTCTCCCACGAGAAATAAATTTTCGATCAATTGCGGAGACAGAGATAATTCGTACGATTTTCATTTCAAATTGAAATTTCTAAGCGCTGGTTTCCTTTCTTTACCTTCGTCTCTCTGTCGAATATTCAGAGACGGTCGGTTTTTATATTAGACTTTTAACACTCGCTAACGAGTAATTCCACGTGCTCAACCCAATTACTGTGCTGCTTAGGGCGAAATTGGAGTACTACGAGCAAAATTGCGCCGTGGATAGTGTGACAAAGAAGTGTGCTGGTCCAACTGCGGAATGCAGGAAAGCGATGCTGGGTATCCTTGGCACGGAATTGCGGTCGAACTGCGCGTGCAAGGGGACGGAGCTCACGCAACTTTACGACTGTCTGGGATGGCAGAGGCTCCTCTGGGTCAATCCTTGCGTGGGTGAGCGTAATTTTCAATTCTTTTCCCCTCCCCGTTAAAATTAATTCGTAATACAACAAATTTCCATCTCCTTTTTCACAATATTTATAACTCACTTCAAATCACGATGATAAATTTATTTTATTATACTATATTATATATTATACTATATTATATTATATATTAATCTGAGTGAGAGTATCGTCAATATTTGAAGAAGATGCTCACGTGGAAATAGAATGATTCGTCTCGGATACGATTCATCACGGTTGGATATAAATGTAATACCTTCGAATAAGGCCAACGTGATGATCATTCAGAAAGAAGTTTCGAGCAGGAACCCGTGTATTACCCGCGATAAAATTATTAAGACTAAGATTAAATATTTTGCTCGAGAAGAATAGCGAAGCATTCGGGACAATACGATGTCCAAGCATCATCGTACGGTGATTAATATCTGGAACGATTAATATCTCCGCGATGACAGAGCCGATTCCTTCTCTCTACTTCTACTCTTCTCTCATTTCTATCGTCCACCCTTGTTTCAGATTGTAACATGTAATTCGCCCGTTTATCGGAAAATGTGACGAACAGTCGCAACCGATTCTTACCCTATTTACTCGTACTCGTAAAATCTTCGATTACTTATAATTTTTATATCTCTGCTACATAATTTTCTTGCTTTGTCGTTTGTTAAAAAATAACTTTTAACGAGGTTAATTTAACGTTGTGTCTTCTTACAAGAAAAAAAAAAAAGAAAGGCTTTTAATATCGTGAAAGAGGATTGACAAAGGAATTTCGAATTTTTCGCAAGAGAACGAAACGACACAGAATGGAAATGGTAAAACTTATCCATGGTTAGAGGCGTTCACGATCTACAGCGGTCTTTGAACGATCATCGAGATTCGAATTGCTATTGCGCCCCAGATCGAAAGAAGGGGCGAAACGAGGGCCTTTTATCGATGTTACATCTGTTACCTCGTAGTCGTGTAGCAGAACCTGATGATGGCCGGCATTCAGCCGGCAGATAAGTCATTTAGATATGAAGAAATTGCACTCGGCCGAGAATGCATCCAATGCCTCGTGTGTTAACCGCATCGATCGTCGCCTCGATCGTCTTTCGTCGATCTCTGATAAGGAATGTAGGTCGAACAGGGGGGGGGAGGTAATTCGACGCCCTCCTTTCGCTGGATGCAAACGGGCTGGATTGATGCAAATTAACCTGGACCAACGAAAATCGCGTGGAATTTATTTACAAAATTTAAACATTTACGTGTGTCTCTCCAAATCTTTCGATTCCATTTTTCCTTCTTCTTTTCTTTTCGTCGCGAAAAGAGTTGAAAGAAGCAGAAGAAAATTCACGTTTCGCGAAGAAATTTCAAAACGATCGATCGAGATAGAATTGTTGGTCGATGATTTCCAGTCGAGTCCCAGAAGGATTACCACGCGAGGAGGAAACACCATCATTACCCGAGGACAACGACGACTACCGTCTTGTCAACGACCAAGTCGCCATCGGTTAGCACAACGACGGTCACAACCGTGGTCGAGCAAGTAGAGGATAATCAAATACCGGAAGTGACGAGGTGGACAACCACCGAACCCACGGAAACTTGGGAAATCACCACCACTAGCAGCACCACCATTAGTACCACACCCACCACCACCACCACCACCACTACGCCGCCTCGTAAGTATACACACGCGTTTCCTTCCCACACACATATATATATATATATATATATAAACCAGTCTCCTCTCTCTATCTCCAAAAACTCGAACAACGTCTCCTTTCGAACAATTTGGAATTTACTTGAGGGTGAATAAGAAATCCCAAAATCTGGGTGGAAGGAAATGGATATTGAAAATGGGACTCCTCGAATGGGGGGAGGAACGCGTGGGTGGTGGATGCGTGCAAATGTGTTGTGGAAAATGTGGAACTTCTTTGATCCGTTTGAACCGGGCGGAGAAAAGAGGGATTCCGTTCACAGGACACACACACACACACACACACACACGACGAGGAATTTTCGTTTCGCCCCGTTTGGCGTGCGTCGAACGTTACAAAGCGAGGCACGGTGATGGCGGGTGGGTGGTGGTTTGAAACACCAGAGGTAAAAAGAAAAGATTCGAAACTATGGAGGAATGAGGGTGGCGACGGTTTTAGGGTGGGTCGAGGGAGGGGTGGGGGAGAGCGAGAAAAGGAGACGGGGAAAACAGTTTGCCAGGAAACGTTGTACCTGTCTGAAACGCGTGTCTCTTTATAGGCTTCTGTGTGGTTCAAAGGCCGAGGCAGAGTCACCAATACATAAGGGAGGGCGAAGGAAAGAGGGTGAGTTTCGACAATCTGTATTTTCGCGTCCGATCGGGCGAAAAGCTACGATTCGGGAAACGGATCGGGGAGAACGTTCAGGAAGATGTAGGGAATGAAAGATTGAAAATTAAGTTGAATCAATCGTTATTTTTTAAATTGGGTTTATTGAAGAGAAAGATCAGGAGTTTTCGATTTTCTAGCGATTCGAAGCGATTTAGTTTAAATTTTAATAGAATTTTAATAGAGTTTGATCGAGTTTTACTATTACTTTTGATTAATGGGATGCCGAAGAATCGATTTAAAACTTATCTCTAAAGTCTTTTGCTTAAAAAATATAGTTTTAGTATAGCTTTATAAAATATGTTATACGTTACATTGGGATACAATATCAAATGCTATTTTTTTTCCTCCGTTTTTTTTCCTCTCTCTCTCGTTGAAATTTATGTAAAATATATCGAATAGAGTATAGTAAATAATTCAAAAATATCCTTTTGTTAATTCGTTAAACAATTTCCGTACGTTTATATTGCTTTTTTTGTTCACCTTTGATACCATTTATTAAAATCAAACATTGTTAAAAAAATATCCATTGTGCGGTTTCACTGGTTTTAATCGCGTACGCGGTGTAACGCGTACAGGATTTCAGAGAGTTTGGTTCTCTCGGAACGCTTAGCGGCAAAGCCTTTTAATTGGTGCAAAAATAAAAGAAACACGGTCGAAAATAATAAACAAGCTTTTAATGCCGTTTCGCGCGATGAAAAAAAATTGCGAATCCAGGGAAGTTCATTATCTCGCCGATCGATGTGCGTGAATTAACAACAACGTCGAATCGGGGAGTGAAAAGTTTAATTCGAAGTGGCACGATTAACGTCGGCGATAATTAACATTCAGTGTACATGTTTTTGAAGCTGGGTCATTCATCTTTAAAACGGGTACGCCGTGTATCCCGATTATCGTGTTCCATTACAATTATCAATTTCAAAATAACAAGTAAAATTACCGGATTTAATATCTGGAAAATCCTTATCCTAAATTTTCTCTTCGTCGAAATTTTGAAAATTATTCATATAATTCATATATATATATATACATATAAAAATAAGAAGAAAGAAATCATTTCAATCATTCGTTATTAGTAAATTCCTTAATATTTCGAAACACATCTTCCTGGACTTTGATCCTTTTCATCTTGAAAAAAGAAAAAACGAGTCGTAGAGCCAAATCGTCAGGATCGAGTGAAAAAGATTTAAATCCGAGCTTATGCACTTTATACTCTGAAACCAATCCGTATATGCTCGATTCGTATGTAGCTGTATCGCGAGGATGAACCAGAATGTTCCGAGTTGTGCCAATGCGGCGAGGGTGAAGTTTTGATCTGCAACACGATCTGCGTGGATTCATCGCCCTGCAAGACGGACTTCGCCTTCTACAATCACGAAGCACCGGCGTATCAGGCGCATCGCGGACCCTGCCTTTGCTATAGCGGTCGTTTCATATGCATGCGGCCATCACCCGGTGAATATACTATCCTTATATCGTTCGAACAGATTCACATCCCAATTAAATTAGAATATTTAACATCAATTCTTTCATTGACGAGATAACTACATAATTTCACGTATAATAATCACGTATATAATACACTATCTAGTAATTAATTCTCCCTTACAACTTTTAGGCTTTTTATAATAATCTTCTCGAATTGTCTCCGCAGACGCTTACTCTATACCGCACGGAGTTTTCATGTTCCTGGGCTACAGCGAAAAGGACGAGAGTTTGCTGCGACGGCACAATAATCTCACCGTCCTCGACGCGGTGTCGTCCCTCGATAACTTCATGAGAGAAGAAGTTAACAATCAGGTAAAACGTCTTACTCTTACTTCACCATATATATATATATACACGATCCGATATTTTCAATCAATCCGCCATCTCTCTTCTCGAATCGAAATTTCGCGACACGTTTCACAAACTCGAAAGAAGATTTGTTTCGATCCGGCTCCAGGAATTGAACGTTGGATCGAACGAATTTTAAGCCGGCTGCGTTCCCTCGGAGGGCCGTCAAGTATTCACGCGAGGGGGGGGACGAGAAAAATCTCGAGAGGCGAGAGAAGAGAGACGGATCGGAAATATAAAGGAAACACCAGGTCTCGCTCGCCAGGCGAAACTTAATAATGCGAGATAGCGTTGGAGATGACGTCAAGACATATATATATATATATACGATATTTCTTCTTTCCTTTCTTTTTTTTTTTTTTTTTTTTTTTTTTTTTTTTTTTTTTTTTTTCACATTTTATTTGCAGACAGTGTGCACGCTGTTCCTGTACAACGCGACCCGAGAGAACGTGATTGCAGTGGCGCGTCTCGGGACTGACAATCCACCCTTAAATAGCAGCCAAGCTCAAAGTCTGCAGCACCTTCTGCGCGTCAAGGTGAGTAAATTGCAAATAGAAACGACTCTCCCGGTTCTCGTGAACTCTCGCATCTCATTCTGATCTTATTTCCCGGCCAACTCAACCCGGCCCACCGGACCTAACGGTAACTTTATTACAGCCCCTGGCTTTTCAATCCGCACCCCCCCCCCCCATTTTATTTGGCCACTCGTCAACCGTTTTATACGTAACGCGTTATTGAATTAGCCGCGAGGCACGGCTCGGCGTAGACCGACAATTTTATCATTCGAACTTCGAAACCGCCCCACCCTCGAGTCTCTCCCGACATTTTATCATTTTGTCTCTTCCCGGACAAAACTTATCGGGCTATATTCGATTGAAAGTTGTTGGACTCCGTAGTAAGTCGGAAAATAATGATTTGACTGAAAGAATGATTTCTTGTTTCCAGTATTTTTGAATCAGGATAATAATTAATATAGCCACTAAAGGAATTAAAAATAACGAAGATAACCGCCAATAAGCAATTAATCTTTTACATTTTTTCAAATAATATTTGCACAAGGAAGGAAATTTGATACAAAGAGTGGATAATATAACCTTAATTAAAATTTCATTGGCGAAAACGATGTTCAAGTTCACGGTTGGTTATCGGTGCGTGAAAAAAGGGCAGAGAAAAGGTAGAGGGAAAAAGAAAGAAGAAAAGGAAGGGGGAAATGGTGGACAACGAGACGAAAGGCTCGCGTGCCCGGCGTCGATTCGACTCGCGACGAAAGGGCCGGTTTCGTGTTTACGCGGCGGTGTGCGTGCCACGCGCAGGAAGTGCGTGCTGTATATCCAAAGGGGCGATATCAAACTTTACAGAACTTTTCATTTCTCTCGCTCGCGCCCTCCCTTGTCCACCGTTCTTTCGGCCGATCCGCTCGTAAACCCCGAGATCTCTCGAGGGGAGGAAAGCCAGCCAGACTGTCGGCCACCCCTCTCGTCGAGTGATTATCGCGATTAATTAACCGGTACGCCATCCTTAATTTCCCCAAAAATTATCCAACAATCCCCTCTTTCGTATCTGATTTCCCGACTCGTTGATTTTCCATCCCCTTTCGATTTCTTCGACTTCCTACGAGGAATTTTTTCGTCGAAGAGAGGGTGTTTTATTTTTTATTTTATTTTTTATTTTATTTTATTCTTCTTCTCTTCTTTTTTTTCCTCCTTCTAATTTCAAGAATATAAGGTTGAATTTTTTACAGTAGAACGGAATTAAAAGTTAGTACTTTTGATTGAAGGGAAAGAAGATGAAATTTTTCAAATTGACAGCGTTGGGGGATTATAATCGAACAAGCGATGCTAATTACGTACGCGAGATTCGTTGCAACATTTTCTCTCTGGTAGCCTGGGTTTTTTTCTATCACTGGAGGGCGTGCATTGAAAAGGCAATTAAAGCGCGACACGATTTCGTTAGGCGGTCTCGCGACCACTTATCGCGGTCGAGTAGTCGCGAAATTTCGCGGAGACCGCGGAGTGCGCGCTCACTTTTTCTCGATCGATAAATTGTTGGCCGAATAACGACAGGAGATCGTAAATAAGCCGATCGAATGGAGGATAACGAGCCAATAAGTGAAAAATTGGTAAATTTTTCTCTCTCGTCTACCTCTTTGTCAAAGTTTTTAGAGAGAAATCTAACCAACGACAATTTATATCCAACAACGGATCTCTTACGTAAAATTAACAATATCGCCAATATGATTTGATAGAATAGACTTTACAATTTTATAGAATAGACTTTAGATCATTATTCCAAAACAAAGTGATATTGAATCATTGTTGAAATTTTTTTGATTTCTGCCTACTTCTAATAATCACTATACATATAAAGTGTCTCTTGGACCAATTAATGGCGATAAATTTATAAATGAGATTACAGTTATGATGATCGATCGTGCTTACAATAAAAAGTCCTTCATCATTCACGAAAGGTTGTACGCCGAATCGTATTCGTTCACGCGCATCAAATCGTTCACCGAATCAACTCGGACGCGTGTTTATCTCTCGCCCAGTCCCATTTTTTTCCCCGGGCCGTGCTATTTTTCAACGAAAATTCGCATAACGTTAAACGGGGAGGAGGCATCCTCCCCCTCCTCCCTTGTTCCTCTCCCCCGTACCGATAGAGGCCGAACGCCGAGCATTTTGCGTCGGTCATACGAGCTCCCGCGGCGATTTCCAATTTGCGATTAAGCGCCGCTCGATTTGCAATTTGATGGAGGGATCGCGGATTTGAATTGGCGCGCTCTGCACAATCCACTCCCCTATTTTTCTCCCCTTTGTCTCCCTCGCGTTCTCCCTTCAACGTTCTAAACGCCGTCCATTTCCAAGTGGTGTTCGAAACAGTTAGTTAAAGCGAGAATTGAAACTCCTTGACAGGCGGTATTCTTTTCATAATCGATGAAGAGTGATTCTTAAAAAGTAATTTTTCCTCGCAACAAGGGGATTCGTTATGTTAAGAATTTTCTTTGGACAGATCGCGTTGATGGATGTTATTCCCCCCAAAAGTGACTTTCTACCTCGGTTGAGAAATATTTCGTAGAATTCTCTAAAGAAAATTCGTACACGCGTGGAAAAGAAAATATTGGATTCGTAAAAGTTTTTTCGGGAGAATTTCGCCGCCGCGATCCATCGGGCGCATCGCGAGAAAACGCAATTTGCATGCCGCGGTCCAACGTTTCCCGATTTCCACTCCATTATTCCCGCCCGTTTCGACCGCCGGCTGTGCGGAATTCGTGTCATCGATAAATAATAGCCGATAGATCGCGTAAACGCGACGAATCCCGCGATCGAGCGGCCGCGAAACAAGCCGTGGAGAAACGCAATAAACTCGAAAAGCGATAGATAGAGGATCCGAGATTGAAAGAAAAGTGGTTAACGATGTCGAACTGGAACTTGGAGGAGGAATTTTCGCCGCCGTGAAAGTGAAATGGAATCAAGCAGGGTGGATGGAGGGGGGTAGAAATGCGTTTGAAGAGACTTTCTCCCAATTTCGACGGGGATCGAGCCGATTTCCTAGGCTCTAGTAGTAGCGCGAGCCGGAAATTGGAGGGACGTATTTTGGCCACGCGTTGGGAAGGGTCTATTTCCTGGAGGATAACCGATAGGAGAGAAATCAGGGGTCGGGGAGGGGGTGGGTCTCGGTTTCTTTCTAACTCGTAATTGGACGAGCGTTCGGGCAGGCGAGATCGCAAAAAGGGACCGAAACGAGTTCCAATTGAATTCGCGATATATCGGCTCCAATGATCCGTTTTAATCAAATAGCTTGGCTTGGATATCGCGTTATTGTTCAGGCTGAAAACGCGTCGACTCTGCACGCATTTCACTGCGTGCACGTTCTTTTTTCTATTCTTTTTTATTGAATTCGCAGAACGTGCTTCTCCTATTCGATTCCCGAATTCTATCGAATTCGAAAGAATTCCACGGTTTATTTGTTTCCGTGAAAAAAGAAAGGAAAAAAAAAGAGAGAGAGAGAAATTATCTCTCCGCGCGCAAAGGGTGTTACAAGTTGCAAAGTTAAAGGGCGCGACCTTTTAGGGTTACTATAATTAGTTGGAGAACATCAGATCGGGTCCAGAAAATAGGTGGTACATTCGTGACGATTCGACCGATGCCCGTTTCGAAATCTTTAATTAAAGGTTGGCTGTGGCTGGCCTCGTGCCAAATACGCGCGATTAAAAAAAGAAGAGAAAGAAAAAAAAAAAAGCGGATATCGCCGACGGCGATTTTTAATGTTTTTCCTCTAAGCGTCCTCTACGTGCCGCGAATTCCCCTCGCCCGATCCTCGACGGAACGAAATTGTTCGGGGAGCGTAAAAACTGGCAGACGCACCAATCACGAGGCCACCTCGAACTGGTCCCGGCCACGAAAACTTTTTATCATCTCCGATGGCCGGCTTCCAAGTTTTTACACGGTAGCCGAGCGACGCACTCGATGAGAGAGATTTCCTCCAAGTAAAATTCCTCCCGATTTTCCACCATTCACTCTCTCTCTCTCGAAGTCACGTGAGAGCAAAAAAAAAATCTTAGAAAACGTATATAATGATTGTACATAATATAATTAATAGTTGGAGAGAGATAGAAGATGTCGCATATATAAGGTGTGTATAGAAAGCGTGTTGTTCAGAGAAAAGTATCTTGGTATCAACTAAATTATTTATTTTTTAATTTCAAGGAGGATGCGATATGACGTTTTACGTAAATACGAGGAGGAGATTACCATGATTTTTTTTAAATGGAACGACTTTTTAAATGAAACTTTGACTTACCTTCAAAGTCATATGGAAAAATCTGTAATGAAAAATTCCTCGAAAAAAAGAAAAACTCAAAATTTCTTATTAAAAACCATATCGACTTTCTTCTTCCATAAACGCATTTTGCGAACATATCAAAAACGCTTTATCACGAATAATCACTCAAATGAATAATCATTAACGTCATTCATAGAGCCCTCCTTCTTCCACACCGAGCCAAGGACGTAACATTTTTTTCCACCGCATCGAGAGACGAGATATTATTCAAATAACCCGTTTCACCCCGTCGTACAAAGCGACAAACGTAGGGTATCTCAGATTGTAGCCGAGGCAGTTACTCAATTACCCGACCCCTGCCGGTGTAATTACCCCTGTGGTGGGGTCAAAGTGTCGGGCTCAAGAAGCGGTAGTAAAGCGAACCGCAGACTCGAACTCGACTCGAAAACTCCGACTCCTCGATCGGCCGCTTTAATCCGACGTGTGTCGTTCGACATCGCGCGGCCCCCCGCTGATGAGTTTCTAATAAAGCAATTAAGCGACCGGGTCCGAGTTATGGCGCGTGGACCGCGTCGTAAAACACGCTTCCGCACTCCCGTAAATCGATTTTCGGGCTGGGACGACCTTCTCACCCTTGCCGATTGGTTATCCCCGGTCAAGTATCGCTTCGATTTTACCGCCTTTTTGCAGATTCGATCGAAGGTTTACGGATAGGAAAAACAGGTCGAATAGGAATTTAGTATTAATTCGTTGTAAGTGGGTGTTTGAGGATCGATTGTTATGGAGATTAAAGAAAAGTATTTTACGTATTCATCGAGAGGTTTGTGATCGAAGATTTTAAATTATGAATTCTTAAGTGTAATTTAGTAATATGATTTTTTAGTTTGATTAAGAAAGGAGTAGAATTAATAGAATTTAATAATTTTTACTTTCAAGACGATTATTATTAATTCAGATATCTTTAAAGATTTTTATCTTGAGCTTTTTTATCCTTGATATTAATTATAAATTTATCCTGTTTATAAATTATATATATTTTAATTAAACGTGTATGATATGAAACGAAATTGTTCTAGAATTTTCAAAACACTGAAAATTTTACAAGTAGAAAAAAAACATCACAACTTTTCTGCAGATTGAAAATTTTTGCTTTCGGATTCCAGATCGATATTTCCAAACACAACAGTTTGCCGAGTATAATTTCTTAAAATTCGTTTGATTTATTCACCTAGATTCAACCTCGTCGAAATTGTATATTTATTAACGTTCCATTGGAAGAATACGTATTTATAAACGAGAGATTTAAATCTCTTTGTAATGGCAAAGGTCTTTCAGGTCTTTAACAGTATTGAGATATTAAAATCGACCCATTCTCGAGTTAAACGTCTTAGACGAAGCATCTAAGAGACATATACACGAGCGAATATATCTATATCGTCGATTTTTCGAGGCGTCATGTTCTTTCGGAATCGCTCGTTTCGTTTCGGTTTCCCAAAATCGCATTTTTCAATTATTCATCGGCCGAGAACTATCCCGCGCTCAACCGTAAAAGGGTTATTTTCATTGAAGATTCAATATCCATTATTTTAATTTAAAACTCGTTCTCGTTGAAACACGGGCTCGCACAGGCTGATATTCATTTCACGCAATTGACACCTGTTCTGTTAGTGGAATCCCGATGGAAATTCGCTCGATGGAAAATATTCCTTCGTTCCGCGAAAGTAATTATACCTCGGCTATAATTAATTTGAGCCGTGCATGTCGATCTCTTTTTCAAGGCAAACTCGTCGCTCATATTGCCTTGAAATTGTTTCTTTTTTTCTTTTTTCCTTTTTTCCTTTCTCTTCTTCCCGTTTCAAAATACTCGAGTCTGAATAAAAGGTATACGATCTCTACAGTCTATATAAATAGTACAAGTTTATAGATCGCCAGCTTGCGTTAAATAGCTCACGCAAAAGTAAGTAAGATTAATTACTTTCTTATTATTGCCCTTTTAGAAATCTTTTTGTGGAAATCTACAAATTAAATATAGATAAAGATTTAGACAACTAATAAAAGAAAAGAAAAACTATTCTTATTCAGACTATTAATATTCGAATCTTATAAATAAAATCACGAAAAATTTTCCACCATTGAAAATCGTGAATTATAATTTCGAAAGGTCGAAAGGCCACTCGATCCCTCTGCTAGAAGATCTCTGTCCCGAATATAAATTCCATCCATCCCGAATTTCTTAAGCCATAGAAGCACGCGAAATCGCGAAAGGAAAGGAATACATCGGACCACAAACGTGAATCGAGACTGTTTGAATAACAGCTGGATGAGATTAGGGGCCTCGTTTCTGCCAATTTCGCCTCGAGATAGCCAGTTTCGATCCCCTCGCGAAACTGGACGGTTGAATGGCGCACTACGTGCAGATATATAGATAAATGGATGGAGTGGAGGGCAAGAGTGAAGGAAAAGGGCATTGAAGAGGGAAGAGCGAGTTTAGAGAATTGAACGGACTTATTGGCCTCGGGATGATCGTTATCACCGATGGAAGAGACCTTCCGGTCCCGATCATTATCATTTAAAGGGGAAAAAAAATAATTTAATTTCGTCTCAAAGCGAGCCAGTTCGGTGGAAAGTGTATCGTTTTGAACATTGCGGGAGAGATTTGTTAACGGAAGGGAGGAGTTTCTCGAATTAGATCGAGTTAAATTTCGAGGAGGCGAGATTCGAGAGCTTTCGAGAATGAGAATCAAGCTTTTTGTTTTCGATTTGTGAAATTTCATCCCTCGCTCGATGGATAAAAATGGAACGACCAAGAAAACTTGTACTTTTACCTCTCAGCGATATGACCGATCCACGTCTATCATAAAACTTTACTGCAAATAATAAATCACGATCTCGTATTTCGAGGGAAAAAAAAAAAAAAAAAAAATCTTCGCCCTTCGTTCCTGTTTACGACTCCTCTCGTTCACAATCTTTCGACTCGGCTTTCAATCTCGTAGTTCGGGTTCGTTGATTCTCGAGGCACGATCGATTCGCAAAATTCGCGACGTGGAGGGATATTTGATAGAATAAAAATGGACGGTTCTTTTTACGGAGGCGCGCTCTACTAGAGGGGATCAACTAGAGGGGTGGCGGCGCCATCGTCGAATTCATTTGCGAAATTAGCTGTGTCGACGGAGGGGTTGGTCGCGCGCTTTTTGTTGCTCGTTCGAAAATATCGAGGTAACGTCGAGCAAGCACAGGTGTTCCACATAGATAGGCAAGCATTGGCAGACGGCCAACAGAGGCACCTATGCCTCCTCGACCCACGGTCACCCCGTGCTCCCGCGTCCAAGTATCGATCTCTCGGTCCTCTCGTGACTTTTCATTGAATTTCCATGCGCCGTTTAAGAGGCTGCTTCGTTCCTCCTTCCATTCTTTCGCTTTTTATTCTGGTATTCTTCGTGAGAGAGGCGATATGAAGCGTGAGATTTCCCTATGTTTAGATATATTTATATCAGATATTCTATATGCAATTTATTATTACAACTTTCAATCACGTTCAATTTAAGATTCAATAAGGATTCATTTTATTATTCTATTAATGTACAACAATAATCATTTTCTTTTCTTTTTCAAGGAATAGGTTAAAACAATTTCTTCATCTTCTTTTTCTTTTAATGATAAATTGTGAAGAATTATGCATCTGATATTTATAAACGAAACATGGTCTTAAATCATCTATTCAATTCATCACGCGATATCTGTTTGAAACAGATAAAAATCTTTCGAGTTTTTCAACTCGAATTTCTCGAGCTTTGGATCTCTGCCTCCACAGAATTCATGGATACAATTTTCATCTGTTCCTTTGCCGGCTTAGGGATAATCGCGAAAATGTTGGTGGTAACCGGCCAAGTCGCCGGTGGAAAGTTAATTAAGCACGTTCCAATAAACTTTGCTCCACAACACAGCGGCAACGTCGCCCAATGAGAATCAACAACAAGCGCGAGAACGAGAATTTATCCAATCTCTAGGAATAAATCGGACACAGGGAGGAGGAGGGAATGGCTTTGGAGGTATCGTTTGCCAACGCTAACCTATTCGCAAACGATGTTTTGGAAACGGGATCAATCCATTTAAAGTGTTTCAGAGACAGCGAGATGTCTATTACAGCTCGAAGAACAAAGTTTATCGTACTTTGAATTGCCGAGAGCACGATATTCCACGAAATTCGCCATTTTTTTTTTTTTTCTGAATAATATACACGAACTTTATTCGATTCGAAGCGAGTATTCATATAATTTCCATATTTTGAACATTTATCATTTTTTCGGTCGATGAAAAATATAAACGGTATGATAATAAATAAAACGTTTTTTAAAATAATATATGGAAGAAGTTGAATCTATAAGATATTTCAATTTCTCTTTATTCTCTTTATTCGTAGCATTATTTAGTAATGTTTCTTATTAATAATTTCGAATCAAGGATGTTAAATTGGATGTATAAATAAAAGAAGATTATTATTTTCTCAAATATTCTTAATTAGCTCATTCGTTTCGTTTTCGAAAAATTTCGAAAATGAAATTTCACTAACTCGATTCTATTCGTTCCTAATATTCCGAGTCTAGAATTACAATTACTCGTGTAAATAACTAAATACTATAAAGATGAAAAAGATGATCCTTTCCCTGTTCGATTCGATATTCGATTCGCACAGACAGAATAAAAAGATGGGGAAGGAGGGAAGGTGGTGGATCGTTGGAAATTTTTAATTCGAGCCCGAATGAAAGTTTCATGGGGATTCTCTGTGAAGGAATCTGTCACTAACGGCGGAACCGGAAACGGAACGGGTCTCCCGTTGCCGCGCGTTCGATTCTCGCATCGGCGAGCCCGCGTCTCGTTCCATTTAACATTTAGAAAGGAAAGGGATCGGTGAATCGAACGATCCGCATTGTTAAGCAGAGCGTCGAATTATAGGCAAATACCGTTTCTCGTATCCCCACGACCCTGAATTATCAGGGACTACGACGATGGAGATGCGAGAGGAGGGGCCCCTCTTTCTATTTTCTTTTTCAAGCTCCAGCATCTCGACTCATTCTTCTCTTAAATTCGCAGATAAAGCGCTTTGCCGCTCCATTAAGTCGGCGCGGATAAGAAAAAAAAAAAAAAGGAAAAAAGGAAAAAGGAAAAAGAAAGAAAAAAAGAAGATCCTGGCCTCGCGTTACATCTCCAACTATCGAAACCCTTCTTCCCACCTCCTTCCCCTAGAATAATAATAGATGCCAATGGATAGAAGCGGAGGGGAGAGAAGAAAGTTTTCTCCCGGTTTTTGCTTAGTTTTTTCGCGAGATCGAGTTTTCTGGGAGTTTACATAAAACAATCGAACCTATCGTTTCCTTCATTTCGTCGGATAACGATTCCGGCGATACAGCGCAAAGGAGGAATTCATTCTTCGAAGAAACGAATTCTTTTTTTCTTTTTCTATTATTATTTTTTTCCCTCCCTTTTCTTCTTTCTCGAGGGAGGAACATTTCCAAGGGAGGAATCCGAAGTTACCACGGGGCGAAGTTATTCCACGGACAAGTTAAATTCATCCACCGAGGTGGTGGTCGGCCGCCACCGGGAATATCATTCCCTCCGTAATAACGTTTCATTAAAACTCGGCCTAAAGATCGAGGAAAGTATAAGAAGTATAAATCTCTCCGACGAATCTTCCTTCTTCCCCCTAGGGCGATTTTAACAAAGAATAAGATTTAACCGCGTGTCACGAGTGTCCATCTCCCCGAGTTTTAAACGAGACTCTTTCTCTTTTTTTAGTTTCGATTTTAATTTTCCATCTTTTAAATTCGTGGACAAAGGGGAGGGAGGAAGAGAGATATCGAAATGATCTGTCGGGTCGATGCTCGCTCGTCGAGCAGCAGCAGCCCGTACAATGCAACAAGGGCAGACGCGGAGGATGTTAGGTGGCTGGTTTCGATAGGTCGACCCATTAAGGCATTGAGGCCCTTATCTGAATGAAGACGCCGTGATATCGCGCCGTTTCGAGTTCCATCTGGCTCCTCTCTCTCTCTCTCTCTCTCTCTCTCTCTCTCTCTCTC
>NW_025224475.1:433499-481359 GCF_014066325.1 Apis laboriosa | reverse complement strand
CGCGGCCGACGAGCGTCATCGACGCGGCGACAAAGCGCGATTCTCCCCATCCGCGGACGTCTTCTCTTGTCCTTGTGAATCGGCCGGTTTGTAAAGTGGCTCGAAAATGTCAAGGAAACGTCCTACCAAACGTCGTGTGTCATGGGACAAGGGTGGTGGTGGTGGTGGTGGTGGTGGTGGTGGTGTACGCGTACACCAAGCTTTTCGAGAAATGGGTCACGCGTTTGTTCGACGTGTCTCGATTGTTCTTGGCGCAAAAGACGATTTCAGAATTCGTGCAGCAGCAAATCGGAATCTGGATCGGAATCTGGGTCGAAATTCTCGGATATTTCTTTTCCCTTCCTCCCCCTCCCTGCCTTCTTCTCTCCCCTCCGGTGAATTGATCTCATTTACAAATTCCGAGAGCTCCCTTTATCGTTTCGCGAGAATTTATTCGTTCCTTTACCATTTTTGCGTCGAGATCCGATTGAGACCGATTCTCTGACCGATTCGTTTTCACCATCGGGGCGGACCAGGTTCGTACAGGTTTGAATTAATGTAGTGTTTGCGAGCTATTAATAATTTATTGATATTAATTTATTATGTTATTATTATTATTATTATTATTATTTATTTATTTATTACGTATTGCAATTATTATTAGGTGACAGTTTATTCGCAATGAATTGTTCATTTGCCGAATCAATTATTTTATCATCTTGTGTAATTTCGTGCGTATATATGTGTGTATAATAAATACGTAATACACTTAACTAAATATCTAAACGAAAAATATATATTTGCGACCGTAGATTTATTATTATAATGTTAAAGGACAAAATATAATCATTATCATTGGCAATGAAAACTTGGCCAATATTTCTCCCGTTTCTCCTTAAAAAAGTCACAATTTCTTATTCGCCTCCTCGAGTAATAAGAATCGAAATAGAACGTAAGAATTCGACGAGTTTGGACGAAACTTTCGAAAGATTCGTATAACGATTAATATAATTCGATCCATTTAATTCCCCTTTCACCAATTTCGAGTTCATCATCCAGATAATCACGAGAAATCGATCGGTGAGAGAACCGTATCACGTTGAATTAATTGTAATTGCGCGTGTTCCGATTCCTATTTTCGACGAAAATTTCTCTCTAGTAGACGATTTATTCCGCATTTGGATCGGTGTCAAAGAAAAGGCTAATTTCTCCTCTGGTCGAAACGACTTTGCGGCAGGGGGAAAAAAGCTCGTGGAGGGAGGGAGGGAGGGAGGAAGGGAGAGTGTAGACGAGGAGAAGGAGGGGGGGACGCATTCCTCCCGAGGGACGTTGTACCGCGAGAAATGATTCGCTGCTTCTTTGAGCCACCGACAGACGGATCGAGCCACCATCCCCGATTAATTCCGCCCGAGGCGGGAAAAAAGGGTGGATTTTTTTTTTTTTTTCGAAAGAAAGCCGCCAGAGCAAACGAGCTCTCGACCGTGTTCTCGCCGGTTTTTTTTTTTTTCCTCTCTTTTCTTTTTTCTCAAACCCTTCTGTTACGCCTCTATGCCTTACGCGTGCACGATGCGCTCCTCCTCGTTATTCCCGTTTGGCCCGTCACGAGAACTGAGAAATTTCATCTCCGCTCCCCTGTGCATAGATTCGGTGACACGTGAACGGTGGTGAACGATCGTGATAAAATTTTTATAGGTTACAGATAGATTGGAGGAAGGTAGATTGCAAGTTTTTGCACGGCTTTCCAGTTTATGAATGTGACGTAATATTTTCTCAGACAGATTTATTCGCCGATTTGTTTCGGTATTATTTCAAATTATGTTTCTCGATCACGAATCTTCGTTCTAAAGAGATCGAATTGTTCGGAATTATTTATTTCGTTATATTTGTATCAATTGAATTATTGTCAAAAACGAGTATCGTTTTTCCACCCTTCTTCAGTGTTTTTCTTATTTTCTGTTCAAATTAGATTGCTTGGCTTGAGATCTTTTTTTTTTTTTTTTAAAAAGAAATTATAATTATTGTAAACTATTTCTGCCTTTTTTTCTACGTTAATAATAATTTTATATATTATTCCACGCGATTCTATACGTTGTTCTACATTCTAAAAATTTTTACATTTTTAGAAGGCATAAAATAAAAAGGAAGAGTTAAAATTATCGGTGACATTATGCTTTTGGATCGCGTCTCAATTTTCTCTACTACTAATTGAACCGAGGGGTGCGCTTATAAAACGAAACGAGTGGATTCGCGTTTTGTTTGGCGCGGAAAATTGTGTCGCAGTGACCTGTTACGGATCATTAAATTTGTTTCTTGTACAGACGCCGGAATAAACCCAACTGGACGTTACAATTCCTCGTTACAATGCGGTAACACTCAATTACGTGCCTTTCTCTGACTTTCCACCCTTAATATCGTTCTTTCCAAATCCTCTACGTTTCCCCCGGAAAATTCATTTATATTTTCTTGGGATTAAAATTACAGCGAACACCGAAACCCGTCCTCCGCATCGATGCTAATCCAAGATCGATGCTTTTTGCACAGATGTAGACTCGTCATAATACTTACCAGAAAATCTCCAAATTTCTTACTTTAATTTCTAACTTAATAATTGTTGAAAAATAATATCAGGTTTTTATTAGAATTTGATTTAAAGTATGAGAATATTTCTATACTAAAAAAGAATAACACCATTTTGAGAGGCACATGTTTTTATTTATTATCAGTATACAATTAAATTACACAAGGATAGTTAAATAAATTTTATATAATTTTATATATTCCATTTTTGAAATACTTTTCTCTTCTCCAAAAATTAACATATTATATCGTGTTCGGATTCGATTCCACTTAAACCTATCACTTCTCTTCTCTTGTTTTTTTTCGACTTGTTTGTTCCAACTTGTTCGCGATACGCTCGAACCGATCACTACTACTTTCGTAACATTCGTAGCCATCAAAAATTCAGTTTGTGTGGAAAATGTTTGTCACGAGTGAGCGCACATCGAACGTTGGAAAGTGGTTGTTTACGGTGGTTGTAAGCCACACCCAGCGTTGAAGTTCGGCCTCGAAGTTCGCCACGGCGAAATTGCACGCGAAAATTTACGACTCCGTCTCGCGTACGTCGTTCCAGTGCGACGTTTGCCAATTTGAAGAAGCCGCGTGGAACGATCCTCCTTCTTCTCCTCCTCCTCCTCCTCCTCCATCTCGCCGTTTCCTTCACGTTGGAGGACATGTGCGTGCCGCCCTACGTGGATCGCTTCGATACTCGACGCACGTCCCACGACGATCGTTCCCCACGTGACGATCCAGCGACGACAACCTCGTGTTCATTTTTCATTTTTTAAGTCATCGTGCCTCTGTTTCTCGCGCGAGCGAATAATTTCGAATTAAAATGGACGAAAACGACGGTGGCCGCAATTTCCTATTTCTGCAAACATATTTGTCGATGAATTTTTTCGCTAGGGTTTTTTGAGGATTGTTAGATCTGGAAATTCGATTGGATAATAAAGATAAGAAATTCGAGACGAATTTTGGATAGATTTTTCGGGATTGTTTCGAATATTAGATCTTCGAGATCTCAGAATTTAGAACACCAGTGAAGTTTTCACAGATATTCATTCAAGTAGATATTCGAGATTGTTGTTTGGAATGTTAATAAGTAAGAAGCGACATTTCACAATTTCGAATATTGTAAAGAAACTTCAAGAATTTTGAATCATCGTCACAGTTTCAACGTTCTCGTTTCGATTCTTGAATCTTTATCTCTCCGAATTTAGAGTCTCTAAATTAAGATCCGAAAAAAAAAATGAAATAAAAGAAAGCACTGAACAATATTTTATCCTATATTTTTAAGCTATATTATTACGAATAAACAATTTCGAATGAATTCTGGATATTTTCCATTTCAAAAATCTCGACTCGTTTCCAAATAATTTAATTATCAAGGGTTCAAAAAATATCTACATGCATAATAGATTTTACACAGTGTTCCTTTTTTTTTTTTTTTTTTTTTTTTAACTACACATAGAGAGCCGAATAAAATTTAAAATTTCTCGTGCTATCGCGGGCTTGTTTGCATCGAACAACGTGACCCGGCGTGTTCACCTCGCGAATATTGGTTGATCGTGAAAACGATTCCGTGCGATAACGTTCGTTAAAGGCTGGGATTAAAGAAGACCTGTAATCTCGACACAGTTCCACTTTTGGAAACTGCGACTAGGCTACGAGCGATTCTTGAAAGAAGCGGGCTTGGAAAGAGAGAAAAAGGGCCCTTTCATTTTTAAAACAGTCCAAAGGCGTGCTCGCACATCCTATCTTTAGGGCGTACAAGAACGAGAGAGAGAGAGAGAAAGAGAATATGCGAAACGAGATATTTTTGCCTCAACATCGAGAATTCTTTTCTCTTCGACGCTTTTTTCTTACCTTTTTTTTTTTTTCGAAATGAATCGAAAACGAATCGTTTCATTGGAGTCGTTAATCACGGCGCGAATTTGCCTTCATCGCGAATTAGAATCGCGTTGAACGCGAAGAAAAATGCGAAATCGAAGGTAAAAGGCCGATTTCGAAGCCTTTAGTTTCCCTACGGTCGGGTTTCGCTCGAATCGTGTAGCGGGAAGATTTAGTAGCCGAGCAGCACGAGGAAAGAAGGCGGACAGCGGAAAAGAGGCGGTCTTTCATTTTTAAAACAGCGAAACGGCTCAGCGACGCCTCGAGAGCTTTCCAGACTTAAAGAAAGAACGGAGCGAAACACGCGGCCGGGAAAACCCCTTTAACACGCAACCTGCTTATCCCGGCCAGCTTTTAAAGGGAAACAACTTGGACGCGTGCTCTCGTCCCATTCCCGCTGACCAATCCATCTCTACGCCGTCTCTTTATTCGATTGTTCTTCATTCTTTCGGGTATAATATCTGGGCTGGTGAATAGAAATGTAACTGAAATATAAAGAATTGAATTTTCTTCACCGAAGAAGAATAGTCTTACGCACTTGAAGAAAAATTATTCAAAATTATACGAGATACTGAGGTTTGTATTTTTGGATAATTTTTATTTGTGTAAGAAGTCAATGAAAGGTATTTTTAAAACTTGAAAAATTAGAAAGTTAGGATCATTATTGTTTTTATTTTTCATTAGAATTTACTTTGAGTAGCATTGAATCGGACAGGAATGAATCTTTTGAATCATTCGTAAATCGAAATCAAATCTAAGTACACTGAATGTTATATTCTCAATTCAATTATTATTTCTAGATTTTCAAATCAACATCGTTATTCGTGCTCATTCAGCTATATCTCGTTAAGAGTAGTCGGATTTTTCTTTAATAAATATTCATGATTATGCAAACGTGGCTGTTATTTCACACGATTCACGCAGAACGAAATGAAATTTCCACGATTGAGAGTTCTTCTCCAGGGTTCTGGAATCGCGATGATTCTGGCTTCGGTAGAATTTCGGTATTCCAGGACAACGAGGTGATCCGGAAGATGCCGAGATTGCAACCATGATCATTTCTGGGATCTTCGAAATTCGCATCTTCTACGCCTCCGGAATCTTTCGACGATGAAATTTAAGACGTCTGATGTATCCATCCTCGTAATCCTTCGATATCTCGGAACACACGGACTCTCCCTCCTAAAATTCCAGATATCGAAAATTGGAAGAGAGATAGAAAGAGATGAAGAAATTCTGAAACAAAACCTTCTGCGATTTAACAATTTATCGAGGGGGATTCGAATCGATTTTATTTTTGAATACGAGAGGAAATCTTTCCCTCTTGGATTTGATAATAAATCTAAAACGAAGCTCGAAGACGTATGACGAAAATATAGACGAAAATATAGACAAAAATATCGCGAGAAGGCAGTCTGCTTGCAGGAGTCGATTGTCGCCCGACTCGAAGGCTCATTTGCATTGCGTGACAGGGCTGTTTTCCGCGACGGCGACCCTTTACGTGTTATAAAGCTGGCATGCGTTGCATGTCGTTATTCCTCGACTTTCGACCCTCGGTAGGCTGGCTGATTTTTATTTTTCCACTAGCCCCTTTTATCCAAGCCGAGTTCACTCTTTTCTCCTCGTCCATCCTTCAAGCTTTGCTTCTTGGCTTCTTGCTCTCCTCTCTTTTTCCTTTTTTTTTTTTCTCTCCTCCATTTTAACGATTAACGTCGAGCAGACTCGACGTCGTTATTGATTAAGCGAACACGTGAAGGCTCACCGACATCTTGCATGCCGGAATTTCTTCTTTTTTTTTCTTCTTCTTCTTCTCCTCCCTTCTTTCCTTTTATCGGCGGAACTTTATTGCTCCGCGTAGAACGTTTCTTTCCTTCCCAAAGAATGGAAATATTTTCGAGATTATATATATCAAGGATACTTTGATATACTGACAACGTACAGGATGGATTTATAAATATTCTATTTGAAGTTCTGAATTACTGATCGAGAAAGAAATCAGAGGTTTCGGTGTCTCCGCCACGATTTGAAGTTCGAAATTGTCATTGCTTAGATATTTGGACATACTTTGAAACACTTGGACATATTCGAATACTTCTGAATGGATCTAGCATCCGTGTATCTGGACTTGACTGAATACTTCTACATTCGAGAAAACGTAAGAACACTTTTATTATTACTATTAAAAGTCTGTTATATATTTTGCTTATATTTCTATATATTTCCTATATATAACGTGAAAATATATAAAAATATACAAAATATATGTACAGAAATAAATTTATGAAATATATAAAGGGTGATTAGCCAACTTCATTACATGGAATATCACGTTTGCTTTTGATATTATTAAAAAATGAGTTAAATAAAAAATGAATGGTTTGAAAAAGGATGTAATATAATTATTCTCATTATAGATGAATAAGTAAAAATCATAGGAAACAATAATTCTTATAAATAGAATCATATATTTTTTAACAGTGAGAGATGTGGCATATTCCCTAAAAAAAAAAAACTATTGAACATTGATTTAATAAGGCATAGCGAAAATAGTGAACATCAAAGAGTGCAATGAAAAATATATGATTCTATTTAGAGAAACAAAAATAATCATCAGGATCTGTTATCTGTGAATCAATCAAAAAATTAATAAGAAAAAAATATATTACCCACGAAACCATTCATTTTTTATTCTAAACATTTTTTAAAAATATTACAAATAAACGAAATATTCTTGCGTAATAAAGTTAAATAATCTATCCGATACATATATTCATGAATTTTTAGTAATAAGTAAACTGACAAGAAATTGTCAAAAAAATGTAAAAATATACATCAAAAGGTAAGTAAGGAAAAGGTAAGTACAAGGTAAGTAAAGATAAGTATATATATATTTATTTAAAACATATAATTCTATGAAATTTTTAGTGCCACCTCTTTGCGTATCATATTCTCCTGTTCAAAAGTCGGAAATTTGGGCGAGAAACTTTAAGAATTCGGCCTCTGTCGAAAAATTTTTAGTGCCACCTCCTTGGATATCATATTCTCCTAATGAAAAGTCGGAATTTTGGGCGAGAAACTTTAAGAATTCGGTCTTTGTCGAAAAATTTTTAGTGCCACCTCCTTGCGTATCATATTCTCCTAATGAAAAGTCGGAAATTTACTAAAAATTTTATTATTAAATGAAAGTGTTTATTCAATAATTTTATAATTAATTTTATTTTTTAAAAAATTCTGCGTGTCCTTCTCGAGAATTATATTCTGCTAATCAGAAATTGCAAATTTGTACAAAAATCCTGGCTGGCTATCCTAAAATTTTGAATCTTAGAATTCTTGGAATAATTTCTCGTGTTAGCTCTTTATGTTTTATATTCTCCTAATACACAGTCGAAATTTCAGCAAAACTATGTGCCAAATTTTTCGATTTTGCAACAGGAGAATATAATCATAAAGAAGATGGCATGAATAATTTTTCCAAGATTTCCCCAATTCATAATTTTGTGCCATTGGCAGAAATTTTCGATTGTATTTTGCAATTTTATATTAGAAAGATATAATCTTATTGAAGGTATCACGCAGAATTGTTACTTACCTGTTGTACTTACCTTTACACATATTGACCATTTAAATACTCTATTTTCAATACCTATATATATTTTTTTTTTTTTTGTTTTTCTTCAACAGTTTACTTAATTCTAGGTTAGTTTAGTGAATATGGTATTTTACTTACCTTTTACATTGTTACTTCTTTATTATCTTTTATTAAAATATCGAATATATCTTGATTATTTTTTTACTATATATCGATAAGATGAAAGAGATGTTCCTCGGTTAATTAACTATATTTTTTTGTAACAATTAAAATTTCTATAATATCTTGTTGAAGAAATGGCAGCAGATGAAAATAAATCTGAAAAGAAAATATATAAACATATAATATATAAAAATATATCAAATAAAATCTATAAAAATAATGAAAAGTTAAAATCTTGCTTGTTCTTTAAAGAAAATTGAAAGAATTAAAAATATAATAGATAGTAAAACATCAAAAATATAATAGATAGTAAAAAATATGAGCCACTTACTTGCATGTGTGATAATGTCAGTATCCTGTAGCATTTCGATTGTCCATGGATCACAGATTAATAATCGCTATCGCAAATGAATCACAATTGCAATAAGTTTTATACGTGAGACAATTGTCTGTCTCTATTTATTTTTATTAATTTTCCATTTTCTAATATCTATTCCCATATCAATAAATTACATGCAATATAAGTATAATAATATTCATTATATTCCATAGAACATAGTCTTTTTTACATTATATAAAAAGTAAAAATACATTGAACTATACCTGATTTGTGTTTTAAGTATAATTTTTCCACGTTTGTTACAATCCGCAGAATCGAGATGTGTTCTCTGTCATTTATAGCACGGGAGATGTGATAATTAGCATCATCATCCGTTGATCCTGGTATCCCAGAGCACGCGTCAAATCCTATTATATCGCCATTATAAATTGACACCGTCGTTTAGGCGGCGCGAACAGAGATGTATAAGGATCATCTTGGATGGAGCGAATAGAGGTGGCCAATCCGCGAGAACAATCGTTCCTGATATCAAATGCATTTGCTTCGATGAAAGGGCTCTCTCTCTCTCTCTCTCTCTCTCTCTCTCTCTCTCTCTCTCTCTCTCTCTCGCTCTCTCTCTCGCTCTCTCGCTCTCTCTTTCTGTTGGCAGAGATAGAAGGGCCACTGGGAATCGTAATTGCAAGATGGAACCCTGTCTGTTTCTTCATTATGTCCGCCCCGTCAACTCTCTATTCACCTAAACCGTTCTCTCTTCACTCTCTTTCCATCTCAAGTGAATCATTATTCAAAAATTATAACTTACTATCGTTATTTGTTATATACATTTACACTTTAGATTCTTCTTTATATTCCATACTTCTTATCTCCTTTTAATCCTTATCATTTTCCTTACCTTCCTTTTTTAATCCTTATCAATCATTTGCAAAATTTGCTGTTAGTTCTTATTATATGAATAATAGTATATTCATGTTACATGATACGCATGCTCTTAAATACGATTAAATTAATGCAAGCATTACATTAATAAAATGAAGAACTAAATATCGATACATTCGATTTTATATATTTAAATTCGTAAAATATGATACGTCCGATATGATAAAATTAAAATTGTCAGTGATGAGTCTATTAAGGATTAATTCTTATAAATGTTCTTTTTAATTTTTCTACACTTTACTTTATCCTGGCCATATTTTTATCGAACTCTTCCATTTTCTATTCGATCCATTTTCATCTCTTTTTACACACTCCTTTCATTATTTCAATTTCAAATCTTTCATACGTCTCTTTCTCATCTCTTTCAGTCCTTTTTACAGCCTCCTGTCCTCCCCTTCTCGTTCAACTGTCGCTCGAAAAGCTTCGCAAGAGAGACCGACTCACGCTGCTCCGCCAAGAAATTCAATTAGCCGATCATTAACAAGGAATTCGCTGTCCGCCGTGGATAAGTGACACCTCTCTCACTGTTCACGGAGAACTGAACCGCGGAGATGTGCTATTTCCAACTTACCCGTTCGAAGCGACACCACGAATTTTTTTTATCGATCGTTCCAGCTGCCCTTTAAATTCTCCATGTTCCAACTCGCAATCTTTATTTGTTCACCGTGGAAGAATCTCTCCCTCTACCCCTTAGGAGCAAAGAAGTTAATTCCTCGAAACTTTCCAACCCCCAACAGACAAAGAAGTAACTCCTATACAATCTTTCGGACACAGGATAATAATTTTGAAGACAACTGAAAGACCATATTTTTACGATCTTCAAGAAGACAAAATCCGAAGATTCGTGTTACTTATGATTTAAAAAATATTTGATATTTATTGTATGTTTGTTATTTGTATTATTATTGTTTGTAATAAATGATTTTAACGAAAAATTTAAGTTTTATTATTTTTTTTTATCCTTTACCCTTTCTTCTAAACAAGATTGGATATATTTTTTTGTTGAATTATCGAAATGAAAAGTTTAGCTTGGATCGATGCGTAAGTAAAAGAGTAATTTATTTTTTAAAGAGTAAGAATAAGAAATGAAGAAAAGTTTTACTAAGAATAAGAATTCATTGTAATAACACCCAGTCTTGTTTAATATCTTATAATCTGAACAATAGTCGCCTGGATTTTTCATTGAATAATTATCTTCGAATCCCTCTTTCTCTCGATCTTCCACGCCCCTCCCCCAATAGCTTTCCACGGATACTTTCCAATATTTCTTTCTTTTAATTCTTGCTACCCTCGGCTAGTTTTTTGCTATCCTACCCTCTTCTCATTTATCCTCCTCGCCTTCAACTCCATAAATCTTCTTCTTATTTACGAACGCTCACACCCCTTCAACGTTTCGCGAGTAAATTCTAAACGACATTCTAGACGAGGCGAATAACCCGCCTCGATTCTTCCTCGTTTGATTGGCGCTGTTCCTGCACAAATTCGTGCGTTACTCTTAAGGGGTAACCAACCCCCGAAGAATATCATTAACCGAGAACCGAACCGAGAACACTATTTATTCTTGACTAAAAGAGATGTCCATTTTTACATATCCTTCGTGAAACTCGACGAATCTCATAAATTAAATTTATTCAAGTGTCATTGTTTCAATCATAGGCTGATTATTACTCTACCAAATTCTTCTCTTATTGATTTGAATAAATCACAAAAAAAAAAGGGAAGAATCGGATATAATAAATTACGTACAATACAAAATTCGTTGTGATATTTCTCAGAGCTGTGCAATTTATTTGCAATTACCGTCGAATGCTGGGATTGAAAGTATTCCATCGTTGCAGCGGGGGAGAAGTTGCATTAATTATTGCGATATACTTTTTGGTCGATAAAAGGGGTAATTTGGAAGATATTGGGCAGGGATAGGGGAGAGGAAAGCCCGCGGTCTGGTCCCATATTCGATAATTAAGCCGCAACACGCTGCAATTAGCGTTGGCCAATGTATAAAACGAGTTATCGTGCTGGGCTTCGACCGCGTATATTATATCTACAGTGGTGGCTTATTCAATTACACGGGGAATCGAGCAACGGCAACAGACGATTCTCCATAAACGAATGATGACGCGAGATTTAAATTAATAAGCCTGGAAAATAAAATTTTTATTTTAGAGAAGAAATAAAGCCATTAGATAATAATATAAGTCACGTAGAAAGTCTTCTACAATTGGAAATTCATCTATTTCCAGAGAGAAAAAAAAAGAATCTGATTTTAATGAAAATTCGTGCGCATGATTATACCCAGAGCAATTTATTTCTCAATCAAAGATCAGTTTTAATTTTAAAACTTTTTTCGTGTATAATTTTGCCTGAAAATATTTTTTTTTTTTACAAAAATACAGAGTAATACGGAGCATTAAAATTTGAATATTTTATAATTTAAAATTTTGTCCCATCTCGCATCGTCATTACGAAATTTTATTTTAAAGAATAATATCGAAATGTCGACGGATCGATTTCACTGTCCCCCGAAATAATATTAATTAAAAAAAAAGAAAAAATTGTATAAAACTATTAATAATCGAACTCGCCATAAATAAAATATAAAAAGAATTTTTGCGACTGACTGTATATGCTTCTCGTTTCACGCTCGAGATTTTGACGAGGCTAAACCGTTGTAGGTATCGAATTTTATCCCATCAGAAATCCGATAGCCGTACGGTGGTATGGAAGTATCAAAAAAAAAAAAAAAAAAGAAAAAAAAAAAGAAACGAAAAAAGAAAAACGGAAGCGAGAAAAAAAATTATCTTCAAAAATCGATAAGGAAAAAGAAAAGAATATCTAATAAAAGAGAATGCGTAATTAATTAATTAATTACGCGTTAAAATTATTCACGAAGAACGAGAGGAAAGAAAAAGATATAGATACGGATCGATACGCGTGGAAATTGTCAGAAATTAGGACGAATTCCCAATTGCATCGATAATTTAGAAAGAGCAAGCTCCGTTCTCTCCTGAAAATTTATTCAGGAAAGGGTGTTGCAAGGAAGAAGGGTCGAAGGACGGTCGGTAGGCGGTGGATGGTCCTCTCTCTCTCTCTCCTCTCGGATGGTGGAATTTAATTTCATTGAAAATCGGACGTCGATGCTTCGAGGCAAAAACGAACGTACCTTCTGCTGGTACTACAGCAGCAGCAGGAGGAGGAGGACAGTCGGGGTGACGTCGTGGGATTTGGTGGGACGAGTCCGCTGGTCGGGCCACGTGGCGCCATAGCGTGGAGGAGGACGGTTGGTGCGCAGCCTGGTGTCCTCGGAAAATATCGCCAAAAATCGTTCGTGGCCTCGGCCTCGCCTTCCGCCGGAAATTAAAGATTCAACGAGTCGAGGGTAATTTCGGGGGAAGAAGGGGGAGGGCGAGAGCGAGGAACAAGGAGGAAGGCGAAAAGGAGGAGGGGGAGGAGGAGACGGGAGGAGAAAGGGGCGGGTGGACAAGGATGTGAGACGGAGAAAGGGATGAAGGGATGAGGGAAAGATAGAAAATGATACGGGGGATGAAATGGAAATCGATTCGGGCGCGGAGAGAGGGACGGAGAACGAGTTACATTCGGCGTCGTTAAGCCGATATCGACGGTTTCCCCGAAGGAAACGTTCGAAGGGAGGGTGGTTTTCTCGTCCCCCTTGGGGGGTGGAAAAACTTTACGGTCGTGCTCGCGAGCGCACTTTTGAGTTAAGCGCGACCATGACCTTGAAACTGAGTTTTAATTATTCCCTCGAAGATCGGGGTGAATTAAAATCGCGTTAAGAAAGATGCTCCCTTTCGCTGAGAATCTCCATGATAAGATCTATCTCGTGTGGTTTTATTTCGGGTGTGTTTGTAATCTCGTCGTGGAATGAATAATTAGATCAGGAATAATTTCGATTATCAATGGTGAAGGTTATGGCTGTGAAGCGCAATATTGGAATAGTGAAAGATAATAGAAACTTTTACGAACTTTTAAATTTTGAAAGCGAGGCTCGATATCCTATTGATTAAATTGCGAAGAAGTTTCGATTTAATTAAAACCGTGCTTTCTTTTATACTCGAAATTAAGGGCTATTAAATAAATTTGAGTCTCTGTATACTTTGTCGAACAACAGACCTTTGTAATCGCTAATGATTCGATCAGAACAGATGGAGGAAACCATTGAATTCCTTTTTCATCCCTTTCTTTTCATCCCGATATTTCAATTGGGTTGGTTGGAGATATAAGTCTTTAAAATCCATGCTATTTAACACAGCCAGAGATTATTTACTCGATCTGCATTGCTCCTGGAAATACTACGTCCTTCCAGAATCGTGTTTTTCTTTTCCCAAAAATCTGCAATTTGAGGTAGATTAGTGAGCGAGAGAAATAAGGGATAAAACCTGAAATAGTAAACGATTAAAAATTACCTTTTTTAATAGAACTCAATTGTTAAGCACACTTATTATTTTTGATTTGAAAATTATTATTTTTATTTGTTCGAATGCTATATCGTTTGAATTCAACGATATTCTTAAATTTTAAAAATTTATTTTTACAAATTTCACAAACTTTTAAGATTGAAAAAACTTTGCTGATTTGATCGATCGAATTAATCCAAGAAGTGTTTAAACGTTTTATACCCCGCCGATATTCGAAACTGTACAAACTTATCCCCCTTAACGTTATTATTCGATATTTTTCCGCGCAAAATCCTTTTCATTTTCGAAGAACAGGGGCTCGGCTCTCGTTAACGCAAATGAGAGTAACGATGGCGGCGAACGTTCGCAAAACTAGTTTGCGCAAAGTAATAAACCGAGTGAGCGCTGTGTTTTATAAGCGGATCCGGGCCGCGGACAAAGGGATCCTGTTATTGTTAATTTAGTATAATTTGCCGTGCGGTGAGGAGGCCGCGCCGCGGCTTAAGGGCAACGGTGGAAAAATTAGCACTTGTTATCTGAAATAGCCGCAACGGTGGACGGCGTCGGGCCGCGTCGGGACGTACAATGGGAACGGGGGAGGACAAAAGACGGTGAAATTTTCAGGTCTTGACGATATTACGCGGCGTGATTTAATTTCTGATTACAAGCGAGATTCCCGCCCCCCCAATGTGTTACCGTTCCGCTTAATTAAATCATTACGGTAATGGCCGACGGATCCTTCAACATTTCCTCCAACGTCCCTCTAATAATTTTCGCATCAAAATTATTACATTGTGTAATAATAAATGGTAATTTAACGAAAAATATACCACGTTTCTTGCGTAAATTGTCGAGCAAAGATCAATCGATCACAAAGTTTCATCGATACATCAATAATACAGCAACAACAAGATTTAGTGAACGTACGAATCGTTTAATTTCGTACTTTCAATTGTTTAATCCAATTTAATCATGTTCACGAATCCAGAGTTCAATATTTCAATATCTGAACCATAGATAAAATTTAGAACCATGATAGAAATTTATAAATAGAACCACCTGGCAATTCTTCTTTTCCTTGTAATCATATTCATGTTCATTATTGTTCGTTACATCGCTAAAAGATTCTTGACGTTCGACAGGAGGAGTGCTTCTCGATGCTGCAGGACCTCAGCGACAAGATAAACAACAAGCACCACGAGGTCCACACGCACCCGTTACTGTCCATCTTCAAGATGGCCGAGGTCGAGGTCAAGTTGCCGTACAGCAACGAGGTCGGGTGTCTGTCGGGGTCGTCGAGCTTGCCGCTGGTCGCAATACTCCTGCTGCTCACCCTGTTTCGATCGGCGTCCACGTGCCTGGTCGCCTCGTGACACCAACGGCCCACATCCGATCCCCGTCGAGACCACCGAATTTTCTCGAACGCCTAGAAAAAGCTGATGCAATGAAACGCCTCAGGAAACGCCTCAGGCGAAGCGTTTAAGGGGGCGCGAGACGGCCCTCGAGATCGATCATCAACGAAGTCGCGAAGTTCGTTCAACGGGGCTCTAATCTTCGTGCCTCGTGGATCAAACGAGTATATTGAGAAGTTTGAGAAATCCGTTGCCGCGGATTCGAGGATCGTGCGTTTCTCCATCTTTCCTACTTCCTCCCCTTCTTTTGATCCTCGTTTTTTAATTTAACATCAATTTAATTTCTCTTATCGATCGATTCCTCCGTTTCTCTTCTTCTACGACGCCAAATTGAATCGATTCCGATTTCTACAATGCCATCTCGTTTCTCTCGTGGCTGGGATCAATTTTTGTCGCGGGAGGACGCCGAGATCTTTATTGCCGCCCAATAACGCGGGTGGCATCGACGAAACGGCCGTTCGGCGCGGCTACGTGGTCAATAATAAGACCGATCCCATATGCAGGGAATGGGCGTGGATCCAAACACGTGGCTCCCTTTTAACCCCCTCGCTGCTGGATCAGCGACGATATTGCAAGCAAGAGATCCCGAAACGACCACGGTCATTAGAATCGCGCGAGGCATTTTCTTCTCGCGCTCGAAGGAATCGCCTCTCGATGACCCAGTTTAAAAGGAGGAAATACGTGTATCGAGGATACGTTCGAAATTATTATTTTTTTTTTCTCGGTATTGTATCAACACGAATTTTTGAAATTTTAGAAATCCTTGGAAATTCTTCTCGCGGTTATATAATCTTTATAAAGAAATCCCGTTCCCCTCGAGTCTTAAGTTTTTCGTTAAGAATTAAGAGACACCGGATCCTCGAACGAATACAACGCGTGTATAAAGGAAGCATCGTAGTGAGTCTGTAAATGACAAGCGCTAATTTACCGTGTAATTAAAATAAGCTAGCAGAAAACGCGAACGCTCCTCCTGTATCGGACCATTAGGTGTTTATTAACATGTTGTTCAGAGCTAAATCTAAACGGGCGTTTTTGAGGCATGGCGCAAGAGGCATCGAGTGTGTAGATAACTTGTAGATTGTTATATAGACTTAATAAAAAAGAGGGAAGGGAAGGATGTGAATGACGGCTGTTTCTCGCCGCGAGTTTCTTTTTTCATTTCTTCTAAAATTAGAATTAATCGTAAATTTAAAGAAAAATCGACGAAAAATAATCGTTTTTTCCAAAATAAAATTTTTTCATCCAGAGAGGCAAAATTTATATCTTGTTATTGGAATTCGTGAATAGAAAAAAAAAAAAAGAATTTCGTGCCTATTGTACAATTGATCGAGGAATAACCCGATCGATTTAATTATGTTTTTAACACGAGTCGACTGTTAGAGCGTCGGAAGTTCGCGATAATTTTTTTCACAAAATGGTGGCTGCTCATGGGCCGGTAGCCGCGTGGTACGTGAGCGAGAGACAGCCGCTTTAAAACGGTCGATTTGTCAGAGGAGAGGAGAGAAAGAAGCGGAGTGAAACTTCTAAACAGGTTCCCGGATGCATGACGTATACAAACGACGCACGAGCTGAAAATTATTCAGCGGTAAAAACTCCTGGTTCCGCTCGTCGGCTCAATTATAATCCCGGTCGAATCGCGATTATATTTGAAATTTTTCAATAAATTCATTTTCAAAACTTTCATCTGAAAATTTCATTTCAGATTTATTAAAATTTCGATAAAAAAAAAATGGATAACTCGATTTCTGTTTCGATCGATGGAAAAGTTGTAAAAAAGTATTTTTCCAAATTTTTATTCGAACATTTCCTTTCGATGCGAAAAACGAAAGAAATAATTTTTCAGACAGTTTGGAATTGGTGGAAAAGTTATAGCGATTTATAATCCTGGAAATATAATTTCAATTGATAAATTCATTTTATGAGAATGATATTCCGTATTCATTGGTTAAAAATTAATTTAGATGAAACAACAATTGGCAGATTCGATTCGTTCACGTTACATGAATTCGAAGAAGATACAAATACACCAATTTCCTATTTGTATAACGAATATTTCCTCTAATTTTGATTTCGTTTATCAAATTTCCTGATCGAATTTCCTAGTAGATTACGTATACAACAATTTTACGATATTTAAACAAAGTTTAAACAGTTTCAAACTCGAATATATATCGAATGTGTGTTCTAATTCAAAGACAAAAGATTCGAAAATTGTCACGGATCGAAAAAGCGGTTTAGTTTCCGCGTGCCAAGCCGGAAGCCGCGGCTCGAGTTTGAAAAGAAGAATTTAAACCAGACGAGGGGGGCGACACGTTAAAGCGTGGGAAAGGATTGCCGACGAGTGTTAGGAACGAGGATGAAAAGAAACGACGCGAGAATGGGAGAGATTCGAAAATTTAGCGTGGAATTAATTGTGCGTGCATCCGCGCGCCTCTGTAAAAAGTGTGAAGAAGTGGTTGAAGAAGATTCCAGCTCGCGTTCGTTCGAAAATATATCGTTCTAATCTGGAAAGAATTTCTTTTTATTCCATATACGATCTTTAGAGTCCTTTAAAAATATCGAAAAATCTTAACTCTTCTTTTTCATAGATTCGATTTAATTCTTTTCATAAATAAATCAATTTGTACATTTTACAACGATTGAAAATTGATTTATATCATATTACATAAAAAAATATAAGATTCAAAAATAATAATAAGAAAGAATTTAGTAATAATTTAGACGAATACGATATTTGATAACAATCACCTCGTTAAATACGTTTGAGTTCCTAATATTAATCCTTAATTCGATTTACTAATTACACTCATTCTCCACGGCGCGACAAATCCACAATACGAAAAAGTGAAGCTCGACTAACGGATTCATTTATAGCGTCTCAAATGTATCGACATATTCTTTATATCCTCTCCCTTATATTTTTCGGACACGTGGAACGTTCCTAGAATTAGAAAGGAAACCGTGGTCGCGAAAAACTTGGCGGATCGCGTCCGTGCAATTAGTCGAATTTCAGGTAAAGGACGAACGTGAGCTGGATCGAATGGTACGTGACGTGGTTATCGGCAAAGCAATAATGTATAAAGTTTACGATCCACGGGCACGTCGCTCAAAAACAGGGGTGTAGGTTGGGGGGGGTTAACGGTTTATATATCCGGGGCGAGATGTATAAATTATACACGTTATACATAACAAGCAACGTAGGAGAAACCCTAATAATAAATGTAAAACGCGTAAATGTATGTTAATTCGCGGTGAAAATCACGAGAGGAAACGAACGAATCTCTTCTAATGCGAAGAAGGTATCGAATAAGAGATTTCGAGGAGATTTGGAAAAACGAACGGCAGAATCGAATATGTGTGTGTGTGTGTGTGTGTGTGTGTGTGTGTGTGTGTGTGTGTGTGTACGCGTGCGTGTACTTGTCCTTTGTTCCGCGAAGCACGGAAGACTTTGGTCGGCCGATGGACGGCTGCTTATAAAGTACCTGTCCCACCGATAAGGAAAGATTCCAAGGTTCTCAGGCGTAATGGAACGGTTGCACAAATTTACGTTTGTACCTTGGGCACCAGAAATCGAAGCGGCACCAAACACGCACACCTTTGCGATCGTTTCCGAGTTTCTACGCGATTTACGTTCGGCACAAGTGTACATAAATTACTAGGCTCGCGTATATTCGGCAGCTTTCCACGCGGGGATACCATTCGTGTGGCCTAACTCGTATATATATATATATATCGTTTATATTGTTTGCTTTCGATGTTTTTTTTTTTTTTTTTTTTTTTGCGCACACTTCCGTGCTTCGTGGACAAGATGGATAAGAATAATCACGATGTGTATGTATAACGAGGAAGAGTAGAAAAAGAAAAAAAAAAATAGCGAATTCTTATGCCGGGTGTGTAAAACGCAGAGAGAAGAGTTGGCGAGGAATAAGTTGTTTCTTCCAATAAGTTACGCTCGTGGGTCTTCGTATGTAATTGCCCGATTCTACCTGCCACGATTCACTGTCGAGAGTTTCGCAGATCAAACATATCCGTATGATGTAAGATGTTACTCGTTTTATCAACAACACTTTGTACAAATTATCACAATTTTCTCCCTTCTTTTTTTTTTTTTTTTTTTTTTTTTTTTTTTGTTAACTCGAAGATACGAAGGCTCATATCATGCGATTACAAAAACGACGTTTCGTTGTTTTGAAGTTTCGAGGAAAGCTTCGAGTGCTTCGCGAAAAAAGAAGCGATGGCAATAATTTACAGAACGCCAAGCGTACAAAAAAAAGTAATTAAAAGTAGAACGAGATTGATCAAGCAAGTTGTTTCAAAAACTCGTATCGCGTCGCCTCGGATGCGAGATCGACGAAAAACAATTCGTGAAAATACACGGTGGTTCCAATCGAACATATCAAGGCCTCTTAGAAGTGGTCAGCCAATAAGCGGTTTACTCTGGTTTCACGTAGTTTCAGTTTTTTCGATGCTTTTTTCGAACGTGGGGACACGAAAAACGTGCAAAAATGGCCCATTCGCGATCCGTTGCCATTGCTCCAGGGATTTCTTCGTGGTGGATAAACAATTCGAGACTTTTTGCTGAAGTAAAAAAAGAAAAGAAAGAAAGAAAAGACTATTTTGTTGATCCTTTTCTCGTTTCGTCCAATCGAATGAAATTCGGTTCGAATCTTCGCCAACAAGTTAGCAATCTTATCGACCGAGCTCGTTCGAAAGCCTCCCTACATATCTAGGGGAAAAGCTCTGCGAGGAAGAAATACCTGAACATGGCAATACTGTTACCAGCAATCCCTACGTTTAAAAACTAATCGCGGATGTATTATCGCAAGAAAACGCTACAAATGTGGCAGGGGTCAGAAAATCGATTTTCCACGTGTAACATACTGCGTGGTCCTCTCGTATTCGATTCCTTAGGTAGTAAGTAAGCTCACTGAAAACGTTCCTGCTTTACCGACAGCGAGAAATGTATCGTCGTTCAGTATTAACCCCCGCTTTAGTAACTAGTTTCGTGAGAAAACTACCTCATTCTTGATACCGCGGCAGAATTCTAGATATCGACCAAGGCTACGCCAAGCCTTACAGATATATTTACCATGCATCAGTCGTTATACTGGTGAAGGATATTACATTTTTCTCAGACATTTTTATTTAGTTGATTAACAACTTTTACAAATATCAATATTTTGTGACTTAGAATTTATATCTTTTATAATCGATATATCTTAATTATTTCTATCCTAGAAATAGTTAGATAATTGTTTAATTTTTCGATAGAATAATGATGTCAATTCGCATAAGCCTCCTATGAAGGGCGGTAATTCCTCGAAGTTTTCCGTCGGTAAACCAGAACGGAAGCTCAACCTCTCCGACTACACACACTTAAACAATTACTAACGCGCGCAATTATACATATATTACTGGTGTGCGTATACATATATATGTATATATATATACATATATATATATTTTATTACTCGAAACGCACTCTGACCCCAGCCACGCGTGTAATATAAAACATACGGTTACGTAATGTAAACTTAAGTAGTGCACCATTCAAGATGCTTGATCCTTCCTAAACGACACACACGTAAATCCTCGTACAATCGCCAAGTTATGGAGACCTCTCGTCTCGTAAGCAGACATCTAGGTATACGTTGTATATCGGTGAAGAAAAATGAGTCGACTGCTAGTTTTATCGCTCGATATGAAATTTCATGTTCAATTTATTCTTTTCTTTAAATATACGATCAATCGCAAAACGTACTCTTCACGTACCTTGCGCGAGTTCAACTAACAAATCGTGTTATCAATATAATTATTTCATACGAAATACGTACGAGCATTTAAAATATATCCAATTATATATGAAGCAATTTTAGTAGTTCAAAGGGACAAATTTATTCCTCAAAGTTTCAATGCTTATCTTTCTTTGATACGGGAGAGATGAAATTTTTAGTTCACATAAAAATATACAAAAGCTTTCATTTCTCCATTACCTTTTCCTAAGAAAGTACAAATCCAAGCGCCAAAATTGTATTCAAAACGTGAAAAGTGCCGAAACCTTAAAGAGATTTACATCATTTACCGAATGAGAATTTTAACGAGATAATGTACGAAGAATTTCGTGACTATATCCAAGTGAATGGAATCGATTCATACTATCATTATTCGATGATGTAGAAAAATTATCCGTGCGGCTCGCGTGACGGCGCCGCTTTCTCCACCGCGTGAATACTTAACGAACTGGGATGCTTACGAGACGCCTTTTAGGAGGTCACTTTAGAAGACGCAAAAGTGGGACGTCGCTTTCAGTAGATCTCTCTCGGTTCGCACGTAGAACGGAGAACAGAACGAGGAGAGGGGATAATAGAAACTAAGGGGATGTATCCCGGCTCCCCGCAAATACTCGAAACGTTCGCTACTACGTCTATGTAACCGTGTGCACGCGAATCGTGTGTGTATGTGTGCGTCCATATGAGTGTATGCGCGTGTGCGTGTGCCCGGAAATTCTGTGTACCGGCCGCTTTTCTGCCTCGAACCAACGAGATGCCGGGGATGAAAGATCGATGGATTAATAAACGGATCCCCCGTTAACGCGATTGATATTCGAAATAAGAAGAAAACGAAGAAGAAACGTTCGTTTCGATTCGTCTACTCAACTTTCGAAGAGAACTAACTTGTTCGATGAAAGCGAAGAAGAATATCAATCGCTCTTTTCGTTTCAACAGGGGGGGAGGAGAGTATATCCTCTGAGATAATTCCTGCTTGTAAATAAAACGAATACGGATAGAGGATGATTATCAGCAATCTGGCTGATAATTCTAGTTACTAATGGGCAACGATAATGGCGAACGATCCCGGGAGAGAAGGTTCCACCATTCTCGATTAAACTCGTATTGGAACTCGATGTGGCTGTTCAACGAAACTCCATTTATCAATTATCCCTCCTCGAAATTCTTATTTTATTTTGAAATACGAGCGAAGAAAGGGGAGAGGATAGGACACCCCTTGAGTTCCATAATCAACAACAACCCCTCTCTCGAGTCCAATCTAGTGCGATACCGATGTAACGTTGATTGTATATATCTATACATAAGTATACATATACATATATAAATATATACATATATACATATGAATATACATAATATACATATGCATATACACGAAGGTGCATATCTAAAAAAAAAAAAGAGAAAACCATCTAAAAAAAAAAAAGATCGACGGATCATCCTCGAGCGACCATCTTCGTCGAATTCCGCCATTACCAGGTTCTCCCTTTCTCGGTTTCCGGCGGGTTCTCGAGCGAATATCGTCGCTCGAGGGAAGCGAAGAAATACGTTTAGAAAGAAATACGTGGAGCAAGCCGTCGAGATAAACGAAAGGGGAAAGAGAAATTAGAGGGGTTGAAAAATGACGAGACGACGACGACGACGACGACGACGACTAGGGAACGAATATTAAAGAGATAATAAAAATGAAAAAAAAAAAGAAAAAAACGACACAACGGTGCGGATGTGTACGATAGATAGATGAGAGAGAGAGAGAGAGAGAGATATGAAAAGAGAGAATATTGAATTGGAGGGTGTGTGAGCGTGCGAGTGACGATGCGAACAAGAAGCGCGAGTATTTGTTATAATATTATTATACGGACGACTAACGAGTTGCCGAGGCGTTGGTAAATAAATACGAACGGGCTCCCCAAAGGGCCTCTGAAATTATAAAAATCGCTGATCGAGTTTATCATTTCACCTCAAACAATCTGATAACATGACTACTCGTTATAATCCCTTGTCTTAAAATGAGATCTCAAGTCAAGCATTGATAATAAGACATAGTGAAATTTTTGAAAGTCACTTATTTTTTGATTCGCGATTTTTTGAAAATTAAACAATACTCCTTTGAATTATAAGATAAGAGGTTGATAAATTTCTGTTACTTTATAAATTTGTATCGTAGTGATGCAAGTCTTTAGATTATTTCAATTTGATATTAGACGAAGATATAAAAATATATAAAGTGAACTAAAATACAATTAATACACCACTACGATTATCAATCCACCATACATTTTTATTTAATTCAATTGGATTTAATCTATTCTAAATCTATTCATTTAATTGTTAAAAGAAAGAACTATAAAAAAGCGAAATTTTCAAACAACCGATCAATATTATTCCACTCGATCGTTCTCTCAATCCACCTCCCTCAAATTGGTCAATGCTCATAGATCGAGAAGCCAATCGATGGTTAACGAACTTTCTTACGCGAAAGTTTGTTACGCGGGTGTTAATTAAATCGTGAAGCTGTTTGCAAAGCACACACATATACACGGCGGTCTATCTTGGCAAAACAGTGGCACGAAGGGAAAATTGAACGTTGCTGGCCGGCCTTCGTGATATCGATATCGCTTGTCGGCCACGGATCGATCGTCCAATTTGGACGTGCGTCCACGCGTGCACCAACGCAGACCGCAAAACGCATATAGGTCAAACGCAAACGCGAATCGGTCGGCGAGATGGCTGAATGAAATCTGTAACTGTGCCACACCTAAGGATTCCTTCGTTAAAAATATCACGGGGAAACACGATCGCTCGGTCGAATAATATTTTCCTTCTTTCCCTCTTCTTTTTGAAAATTTCCGTTTCCGCTGTGGTTGCAAGTTTGTTGAACCAATACCATATCTTACCAGTATCGAGAATAATATTTAAAGTATCCTTACGGGAAAAAAAATATATTATTTTTATTAATTGGAAACTACTAATCAGAAATTATTGCTGTAATAATATTGAAACGAAAAACGATGAAATCTTAAAATCATGTGTTTGTTTTTCTTATAAAAAATATGACCACCTTTTTTTTCGTTTGTCTTTAAATAAATATTTCGAACATTCCATTTATTAATTTTTCTTTCTAATCTAAAAAATAGTTGTCGATGTCAATATTATATTTGTTACAAATAATTACTCTCGTAATTATTTATAAAGAATTATTTCGTGCAAAACTACGATTGCTTCCAAATTTTTACACAGTATATCTGTATACTTGTCTCATATTAAATTTTTTCCACTCAATTATACGCGTTTAGAAATAGTTCTTTAAATATAATATTGTAATATCGAATGATGATAAATCACATTTTCCCCTCCTCTCGTTCGCGAAATTTAACATCCATTCCAATAATTCTAAAATTTTATATACATTTATTGTGTATCTTGTGAAAAGTTTAATTTTTATCGAAAGAAAGGCCGTGCAATCTGTTCGAATAAATGTTAGCACGCAAATGATCTTACATCGTGAAAGGAGTTATGGAATTTGAAACACCCAGTGTATATCCCGGTAACAACCCTCTTACGATTATGTTTGACGCGACCTCAGCGACTAGGCCAGCTTAACCCCACTTACCCCTGCTCACCGAGCAAGTCGCCGAGTGGACAGAGGATTTAAAGGTATATTTCACCCTATGAACATCGGCTGCTGGCACCTTGTACGCTTAAACGTGCGAACTGTCAAAACACTCGCTCGTCCAATAATTGGATTCAAAAGGGTTAGACGGCGAGCAGGCCTGTCCGCGGTTTCCTTTCATCCCCTAGCGATTCTTACCGAATCATTTTTCTAAATACCAACGTAAGATATCCGAAGAATTTAAATTTAGAATAGGAAATGTTTATCGACCCTCAACGTGAGATATTTTTGAAAAACTGGGATGATTTTTGAAAAGATTGATGAATGAGAAGAATTCGTTTGCAAAATATTTTCACGAAGATAAGTTGTCGATATTGTTAAAAGGGGTAAGTTTGAACAATCTTTGACGATACCATTCAAAAGAAGGTAAGTTTCAAAATCAATGATGGATCAACGTTTTCGAAGAATTTAAGAATTTAAGATTTTATTGAATCTTCTCTCGAATCAATTCTCTGGATCAATCTTATTTTCAAAGAGGAAGAGAATTCAAGATGGGCCATTTCTGAAGTAAGAAGTAAATTTGAAAATTAATTGACAAATTTATCTAAAAGAAGACAAACGTAAGGATCGATTGAACGATTGTTTCCAAGAAGCGATGGAAGATTAATTACGATGTTGGCCGAGTTGAACGGCCCCATAAATCGCTCGATCCAGATTCTCCGCTCGAGAGAAAGCCGTTATACTATCAAAATAGATCGGTGCTTTCTACATTGGTTTCGCGCGAGCGCAACGCAGTCGCTATTTTATAATTACTCTCAAAGAGGCGCGGAAGCGCACGCCGGCGTCACGGAAAATAGAGCAGATAAAAGGGAAACAAAGCCGTGGTTGCAAGGGGGCGGACAACCAGCGGCCGAAACCCATCTCGACAACTGGTTAAAAATACAATTTTGAATCGACAACGGAATTAGACGAGTCGGATATTTTCGGCTATCATCGGCTTCCACGACGATAAACATGGAACGAACGATAGTAGAAAGACGAAACTGAACGAGAATAAAATTTCTAAGAATATTTTTATCTACGATTATTTCTTTTTTATTTGCTTTTTATTCATCATCCTCGTCGACGAGAAGGATCTCTCAATCTTTCTTCTCCATCCAAGAGCCATTTCTTCCGATTTTTTAGCTCTTTTTTTTTTTTTTTTATTCATCTTCGACGAGGCATTTCGACGAAAGGTGATCACGATTAATTAGACGTAGAATGAACGATCGGATTCTGGCTCTGGAATCGTTCAAATGGGATCCGCTTGGAAAACCCTCTTCGTTTATACTTGCACCTCCGGTGAATCTCATTAGACTGGAGTCAAAAGAGGGTATCGATGTACAATATATACACTCGCGCGTGTGCCATAACTATACACCACGTACGGATATTTATATCCAATAACACGCACGTACATGTATATATTGAGTGTGTATACATTTCATATTGGACGTGAGAGTTAATATTATGATGAAATATCAGGTGATGTGAATATATTTGTTTTATAATGAATATCGCGAAAATAGATAAATAAATTATAAATAAATTTAAAAAAAAAAAAGAAAAGCTTTTATTTTCCTTTAAAGAAAAGAATCCTACTTCCTCGATATTTAAAAAATTAGGATTAAAAATTGCTATATATACCATTACCAGATGAGATGTTATTAAAATTTATTTTCAAAATCGTGTATCGTTCGAAAAAAAAAAAAATAAAAATAAAAATATATACATATATATCTCTATCCATCTATCTATTTCAAAACTGTCTATTTACTCCGGCTTACCTCTTAACATGCATATCGGATATCGGATATCCGCTCATAAATTCTAAGACCAAGCCCGAAGATATTTCGAAGGAAAAATTCTATAATATCTCCGACGTATCTCGAAAATATACACGTTTTCTCGGGATAAATTTTTAAATCGGTCAGGCGTACACGCATCCCGCGGAAATTTCGAATTTAACTTTTCACGACGCCAGATGATCCATCCATGCGATACGCGTTCTTAAGAGGCGCGTATATCTTAGGCAAAAGTTAATCCAAAGTTCACGAAGAGCCGGCGGGGGGAGGGGGGGACGACGACGGGCAGATTTTATTACTCTCGCGCTAGGTTAAGAGAGTCCTGGAGAGAAATTCGAGAGGGGAGGGGAGGAGGGGGGGGAGGTAAGACGCGTTGATGGAATCCTCAAAGGATTTTGCATCGGGTGTTGTGTTTGTCGGAAGTGGAGCATCCGATTATTCTCTTTGCCATTAGACGCGCGAGGAACGTTGAATAGCTTGTTAAACATCCACCCTTTAAATAGAATCTCTTTGAGCGGAACTCGGATGTTCCATTTGCGGTGGTGGACCATCCGGAATAACGGTGCCGTCCGAACGTCCACGGTACGATAAGAATTTCCTTCATCATAATCCGCCAAGCGTGTGATTGTAAAATAAAATGTTTATTCTCTATTCTCTGATTAATAAACTGTTCCCCGTTATTTTTATCCATTGAAATATTTCGAAAATGTTTCTTCGATCGAAGTGGAAAGAAACTTTCTTATATCTCGTTCCGTGAAAACATCCTGTGACAAATGCCTTGTCGAGAAATTTAAAATATTTATAACAGCAAAGAACGTTTAATCCGATGAAAAATAAACTACAAGATTTTTTCCGATATAGAAAAATAAAGAACATTTCTTCGCAATCTTTCCACCACACGAATGGTATAATGTCCTCTATCGTTGCTTCTATCGTTACCACACCACGACGTTGCATTATTGCGTTATGTAATTAGAGTTGTGCAAGTTGAGCGAAACGAGGTAGCAATATATATATATATATACATACAAAAAGAGAAGTGAAGTATCGTTACCCATCAGATCGCGAGAAAAAGAAAGAAAGAAAAGGAAAGGAAAGGAAAAGGAGAGGAGGAATTCTAATTCCTCCTCTTGGACAAATCCGTGAATCAACCGCATCTTCGTGCCCGCACCCTATAATCGTATCTCGTGGCGGAAACAATGCTCGTATAGACTCTTCATACGGGACACACGAAGCCGCCCTCCTCGCGCACGGACAAGACACTCTCACGCAGGGCAACGTGGACGGCGTGCACACACATCGGTCGGGCGTGCACGTCCACCACGATGAAAGAGAGTAGGGCTTAATCAGTTAGTCGATAGGCAAATTGGCTTAGAGGCAGCGACCGACTGGGTGGTTTACAGAACCAGCAAGCCCCGCCAGTGGCCAGTGGCCGAGTGGCGAATCAACCCTTCGCCGATAAGAGTCGCGTCGTGTCCCCGATCCTTGCTAGGGTTTCCTCCGCGGATCGTGGCCCCGAAATTGGCCACCGGTGAATTTCTACGGGAGGTATCTTGATACCTCTTCTCACTTCTTTCTCACAAATCTCGAGATTGGTCGTCCACCAATCTCGTTTCTCCATCCGATTGCACGTACACGAAATAAATATTTGGTGTACGCAAGACGTGGAACGCGAAGAGGAGGGACGATTCGATAGGAATATTCGTAGATCCCGATCGAGAATCTCCCCTTCCGATGATCCTCGTTCGAGGATCGAGGCGACTGTCGCAGATCGACGTAACGCGCACCGGCCACCGACTTTGATGGATATTCGAGGGAAGTTGCGGCTGATGCGGCTGGTGGGCCGATAAGCTGGCCGCGGTGTCGCGATAAGGAATTCTGGAGTGGTTCACGAGGGGATTCGGAGAGCTGCACGATTGGACAAAGAGGATCGGACACGGTAGAATGTGCAGCTGATCGGTGAGTCGATCGATCGTACGATTCTTCGAACTTTGCCTCGTTTCTCGAGGACATATATGCATGTCCCGCTTCGTTGAACCACTTTCGTGGATCTCTTTCTTCGTTAACTTTCTCCCAGTGATAATTAATCAAGTTTCTTTCGAAGAATCGACTCGACTCGATAAACTTTTTTCAATCACTCACACTCTCCCTTTTTATTATATCAGAGGTTAGAAATATTCTCGCAATTCGGAGCGCGCTGCTGACCGATCTTTTTCTCGTGGAAAGAATTAGAAGGGTGGAGGGGGAGCGACCAAGTTTAAACAACGTCGACCTAAATATCCTCGTGCGTTGCCGACAACCCCTCTCCTCCCCCCGTAAGGGTTTCATTGCCTTAGTCGAGGAGGATTCATTTCGAAATTTCGAATGGAAATATTTTTCGAAATTACGACTTCGACCCTTTCCTCCCTTCATCCATTTCACGGTACTTCATTTTCATCATCATTCTGTTTCAGGAATGAAGAGACACTCTCTGCTGATATTATGCTACTACCTGTGCACGCTCTTTGACATGGCGGCCCTACACTTTCCGTGAGTAGGCGAACATGTTCGAAAGCTATAGGAGCCGCGAATACCGGGGAGCAGGATGCTCGAGATTAGCCTCGATCGGGCTCGATCGATCCATCGATCGAAATCTCTCGAGTTTTTCTGTTCTCCTTCTATGTCCTTTTTTTTTTTTTTCTGGAGGACGATACACCGGCCTACCTTGCAAAAAGAACGAATAGACGTACATCGTGAAACATTTTCGAAGAGATCGTCATTTTTTTTTTAATTTTCTTTCTGTCGTTAATAACAACGATATAATTTCGTATCGATGATAATGAATGTAACACGATACACGTGGAAAATAATAATACGAAATTTCACGTGTGTTGTTTATCATAGAAATTTTATATTTTTACGACTCGAATAGAACGAATAGAATCCTTATTTTAATTCTTGGATGTTAAAATAATACGAGAAAAAGGGGTGGGGGGAGAAAATATAGGAAAAGTATCGCGGTAAATTCGTTCTGATTGCAAATTATGGCGAGGATAGAGGCTGCCTCAGCATCATCCGCGACTCTGTCGAGTTTCAGCGAGGAAATATGCGAACCGGTACTTTCCACGGAGGTCGAAGGCTGGCATATTAAAGTCGATAGCCTATCGTCCAGTACGTTTCGACTTTCGGCGAGAAAGCGAGGGTACCGTTTTTTTCCCAAGATCGAAAGGTAACGCATCATATGATCGACATCATTAAACAAATTTCGATCTCTCTCTTTCTTTCTTTCTCTCTCTCTCTCTCTCTCTTTCTTTATCTCTCTAATTCTTTCTTCAAATATCCCACCTTCTCTTCTTCTCTTTCTTCTCCGCACAAAACTCTATCTCTTTCTTAATTTCTCCTTATTCGAAACGTTTAATTCGATCTTCGCGAAAATCTCTTTCTGCAAACACAAAGAACACAGTTTTCATTAAACTATCGCCTTTAACTCCTTTATTTATCTCTCTATTCTTTTTTTATTTCTTTTTTTTCTCCCGGTTAGGCGTTTGCTCGACAAACAGAAATATCGATAGTATTATGGCCGATCCCATAGAGGTATCCCGCGATCGATCGACGTCGACCGAGAAGAAATTGAAGATTTCTGAAAAGTCTACGTGGATTATCGGTTTTTACGACGCTATAAAACGCCACGATTCATTTGAATCGCCAATCCACTCGAGTCGTATTCCCGGATAAATAAACGTCGATCGCGCGAACCCATCCCTTTATCACCCCACTTATAATCGATAATCGATATTACTATCATTCTTCCATTCCCTCTTCTAATTCGAATAATTTACACTCTTCGAAACCACCATTAACACGTTCGTAAGGTAATCATTCATCGACCAAGAGAAAATTTAGATCTGCTGATACCCAACTACCTACTTCGTCCGTACTTACAAAACCTCGAAATTCCCTCAAAACTTGATCCATCCCTCCCCCTATATATTCTCCTCTATCTATAATATCATCCCATAGATCAAAGATCCAAAGAAAGCAAAGATCCAAAAGGGCGGGCAGCATCACGATCGAGAGACGACGAGGTCTCTGAAGAAAGATCGAGAGCTGTAAATCGGCTGAGAGAGGGGTTGTAAATAATTGCGCGTCGAAGGAGGATTTGGAAATTCTCGGGGAAACCGGATTCAGAGGTCGTAGGTTAGCATATTAAAATGTCCGCATGTAAGGAACACACGTATCTCGGCCGGAGGTGTGCCAAGCACGAAGACCTATTATGGCTTCTGCGATATTGCTGTTTCATCGGAATCGCGCCAATATTTTAGAGCCCGCCACACCGTTCGTGGACTTCCTTTGCCCCCGATCTCTCCCCCACCGATCTCCCTATCCGATATTTTCGCGATGAAAAATAACTCATCGTGGATATATTAGGGGATATCGTGTAACGAATAACGAAGGATCCTCAACGTTGAGTCGTGATAATTCCTTTCCCTGCTCGATAATCGTGGTTACAACATTACGAGTCGGGGAAAAGATTGCGGGGAACTGAAAAATAGAAATTTTAGGAAGAGAGATGAAAATAAATATTAAATGTTTATCTTTAGAAATGTGTGGATATCGGTGTAATATCCGTCTGGAAAATATACTGTGTAATTCAACTCTGGATTAATATTTGAGTTTCCCTCCACTCCCCTCCCCTCTCCCCTTTCTTTTTTCTTTTTTTCATAAAAATATTTTACTCGAGCATGATTTCAAAAAATATATATATATATATATATTTCAAATGCGGTTTCTACGCATTCGGTATTTTTATTTGGACAACATTCATTTAGAATAATTTATTTAGGCTCGATGTAAATAATTTTGGCTTCGATATAACGAAATAGGGGAAACACACGATTTTAGAGGTTTGGCGTTCAAAGAGGGGCGAGTTTGCACTTTTCTTTTCTCGAACATTTTACACGCAATTACCATATTCTATACATAAAGAAGTAGCTAATACGTACGGTTCGAAATAATGCAGAGGAAAAATTTAAACGCGAGCGAACATGGGAAAATGTCGAGGTCGTGAAAAACGATTACATACGTTGCCTCGATTAGCATATTCTATAAATATACAAACAGACATGTACGAAATTGTTCTTTCTCGTCGCGTTGAAACTCAAGAAGAGACGGACAAGTTGTTCGGAAATCAATACGAGAGTATCTGTTAACGATCAGAGATGAAAGATAACGTAATGAAATTAAACTGGAGATAGGACATTCGTTATCGTTCGTAATCATGGGAAGAGAGAAGAAAAAAAAAAAAGTACAACGATAAATAAAATTTCGTACAATCCGTCACGAGTCAATATAACCTCTTAATTTTCATCGATAAAATTAAACGAAAGATAAGATATACACTCGAAACACAAAATTACACGAAAGAACACGATCACGAGAATCGTGAAAATGGAAATTATCTACAAGCAAGTGACGATAATTTTAAAAATCACGATTCTCGATTAACCACGATCTCGATCACGAGAGAAGAGAAAAATTACAGCGCGAAAAAAAGAAAACCGAAATACTTTACAGAATCATCATTTTCACGAATCACAATCTTATGAATATGCATGTCTCGACCATAATGAATCGAGCACGGTTGCCCCGCGTGGGCAAAGCGCGAGAAATTAATCTCCATCCTCAGCCTCGCTTCTCCTCGCTTCTCTGTCTTTTTTTTCCAGGGAGTCGGATCTCGAGTACGGGAGAAAGGAGTCCTCTTTGTCTCTCAAGGACATCCTCCCTTTGAACCCGAAGCTGTACGACAAGCACAGGGCGCCCAAGTTCCTGGGCCAGCCTACCATCGTCTACTTCCACGTGACGGTGCTCAGCATCGACTCCATAAACGAGGAATCCATGGTAATTTCGCATGGGTCGTGCTTTCGTTTAATTAACACCCAAGCGTGCACGCTTCTTCCTCGAGGGCAGGGTGAATGGGGGCGAGTGGAGAGGGTGAAAAGAGAGTTGACAAGCGACACGGTTGGCTGCGACGTTTCGCACCTTTCGAAAGTGTGTGGAATCTCGCGAGTTCCAACCGAGCCAAACTCGTTTTCGTTTTCGTTTTTTTTTTTTTTTTTTTTAAGCTGCGTATGCAAATTGGACCAACGAGGCGTGCACGGGTTGCACGGGCGTGTTTTATTTAAAACCCCTCGTTTCGGTCGGATGTGAAACGTTTGAGAGATTAGCGGAACGAGACGGGATGAACCGGGATGAGGATAAGACGCGATGATGGTCGGCGCTTATTGAATTAAAATCGATTTATAACCGGCCGCTTTTTACACCCGATTCAAATTAAATTATTCCGGTTTTCGCGCCCCGCGAAACCTGTGATTCTTTCAGAGAACAAGTAAATTCGTGGTAATAATTGAAACTGTAATATGATAATTTCAATAATAACGAATTAATAAGTGTTTGCTTTAATACGTATTTTCTTTGAAATGCATTGAATAATGAATCGAATACGTATGTTTTCGATTACATCATGTGTTGTAAAAAATATAGTTCGAATTATACGATCCCCATAGAAAATATTCCATTATTCTTTAAAATCTACACACATTTTAACATCTTTCGATGCTTGTTTCTCAAATCTTGCGATTATTTTCTTCATATAATAAATTAATTCTTTCTTAAAAAAAAGAAAAAGGAAAGAAAGAGACTCGAGTTATTTCATATAATTTTAGAAAAGTTATTCTTCTTTCAAAGATTAATCGAATATTTTCTTGCCAATGGAATTCAATCGCCATCTCGATCGCATTTTCGAAGATAAATGAAAATAAATGTTATTTATATTTGCAGACGTACGTTGCGGATATATTTCTGGCGCAAAGTTGGCGGGATTCTAGACTACGACTTCCGGAGAACATGTCCGAGGATTACAGAATATTGGACGTAGACTGGCTGCACAATATCTGGAGGCCTGATTGCTTCTTCAAGAACGCGAAGAAGGTCACCTTCCACGAGATGTCGATACCGAATCATTATCTTTGGTTGTATCACGACAAAACCTTGCTTTACATGTCGAAGTAAGATCGAATATTTCGCCCTTCGATTTTTCCTATGATTAATCCTTATGCTCTCATCTGTTTAATATCGATCTTTCTCGTTTCTCTCTAGATTGACACTCGTCCTCTCCTGCGCGATGAAGTTCGAGTCCTACCCCCACGATACTCAAATTTGCTCAATGATGATCGAAAGTTGTACGTATTCTTACTTTTTGATTCAACCAGTCACTAATCTTACAAAGAAATTCGCTCGAAAATTTGTGAGTACAATTGATATTAGAAAGGTATCTCTTTCAATGATTCAAAAATTTTCTCTGTTATTATATCGAACTTATATTTAAAGAAACGAAAAAAATACTAAAATATTTAAAGACCGATTTCACTTAATAAAAAAATTGCTTATAATCTACATACTCACAATCGTTTCGTCACGAAACAAAATTATTGCCGATTTCGATATTATAATTTATTAATCCAACTCGCATAAAGACTCTACAATTTACCAAGATAAATTGCCACAATCTACTCGCATACATACACATTAATCGAACATTGAATTATTAATGTAGAATGCCGTGACAGGCAAATAGATCTTCTCCAATTTCAAATTATCCAAATCTACGACAAACTACCAAACAAACCCCGAAACTTCCATTATTCGAATAATCATATATACAAAACTATCGATCGATCCCCCTTCCTTCCTGACGCACGAAACATCCAATTTCCACCATAAACGTATCACTATAACCGTACACGAGGGATCGACAGAACATGAAGATACATCTTGCACACAACTTTGAGTCGAAAAAACGATTGCTTTCAGTGTCGCACACCACCCAGGATCTGGTGTTCATATGGAACATGACCGACCCCCTGGTGGTGAATCCAGAGATCGAGCTACCCCAGCTGGACATCTCGAACAATTACACGACCGACTGCACGATCGAATACTCGACAGGCAACTTCACCTGCATCCAGATAGTGTTCAACCTTCGGCGCAGGCTCGGTTATCACCTGTTCCACACGTACATACCGTCCGCGCTGATCGTGGTCATGTCCTGGATCGCGTTCTGGATCAAACCCGAGGCGATCCCGGCCCGGGTCACCCTCGGTGTGACGTCACTGCTGACCCTCGGTAAGGTCGTCGCGCCTGCGATTTCGTTCCCGCCGCGGATCGATCGATTCGAAGTGGAAATTTCCTCCGCCCTTCGATCCGATCGATCGAAAATCATCCAAACGATTTTTTAAACTTGTTTGACTCGAGTTCAATTCTGATCTGAGTAATCGAATATTGGAAAGCTGGTCGTGGAAAGCTTAAATTTCCAATTTTTGAAATTTTTTTATTTTTCTTACTCGATGAGCGAGGATGAGATGGATATCTGTAAATGAATCATGCATTTTCAAAATGCGAAAGAATAGTTGTTGAGTAGGTTGAATTCGTTGACAATCGAACAAGATATATATAAAGAATTTGAATTGGAATATTAATATCTAGATAGAGTATCTTGGAGGATGCATCGAATTGGAGAATTTGATATTCCATGTGGATATGAGATATCCGAGCAACAGGTAGAGCGCTAATAGAAACTATTCTCAGGACTTTCTAGATCTTACATTCTTTTTATACATCTTTTCTTTTCTTTTTTTCTTCTTCTTTTTTCTTCTTTTGTTCTTCTTCTTTTGTTTTTATTCTTTTATCTCGTTTATCTTTCTTCTCGTTTTAATTCGTAACGAGCCGTAATCGAGGTTGGATCGAGCTTCTTTCAAAACTGCTTTCGAATTGAAATGAATCGGGAAGCATGAAGAGGAGGAAACGCGTTTTTTTTTAAACAACATCCGAAATAACGAGGTGTGTTTAAATCGTGGAATTGAAATGCGTTTAAAGTTTGGAAGAAGATCTCTGCTCGATTTACGATTGTCGAATGTGCGTCAAATCGTCGAAAAGCGTGTATTCTCTGTTTAATGTATAATATTTACATTAAAATTGATGCTCTCAAACTAGAATCTATAAACTTGTGCAACGTTGAAATACCAGGAACGTAAATCAAACGGGCGAGAAATGTTTATTAATTGCTCGATTTACAGCGACTCAGAACACGCAGTCTCAGCAATCACTGCCGCCCGTCTCCTACGTGAAGGCCATCGACGTGTGGATGTCCTCGTGCAGCGTGTTCGTGTTCCTCTCGCTCATGGAATTCGCCGTGGTGAACAATTACATGGGGCCGGTTGCCACCAAGGCGATGAAGGGCTACTCGGACGAAGATCTGAGAGAAGCCATCGACGAGTTCAAAGTACGAGTAATCTTAACTTAATCTTCCATTTTTCCAATCCATTAATCCCTCCGTTCTTCGTATAAACGCGTAAGACAAACTAGAACGTCTCCGAATTTCTTTAAAAAAAAAAAAAAAATACCTATTTTATCATTTTTCTTTTTTTCTGGCAACCTGTCAAAAATTAATCGTAAACAGTATAACTGGTTGCCAGAGTATGAGAAACATAGGAGAAAAATAGGAAGCGTGCAACAACCAGTGTTTGTACGTCGATCGTAAATTAAAAAAAAAAAAAAAAAAAACTCGGGCCAATATCAAATTAAGCAGGAACGCGTGTAAAAATATCATGTTTCACTCCTGCCTCGTGGAAGGTTATAAATTCGCGTTGTCGTTAATTATCGCGGAAATGTCGAACGGGGGAATGGAAAATGGCGACGGCACAAATGATCCCCGGCGTGAAAGGAGGGAAAATTTGCGGAAAAACCGGGGAAAAAATAGAGGACAGAGAGAGAGAGAGAAGGAGAGAGGAGTGGTTTGCGCGAGGTAATTCATGCGGCAACGCGTTCTCGTTTCCCATTTACCCAAAGAATTATGCATCTCGAACTTACAATTAGTAAGGGTTAAGCGTTCCTGAACCCGACTCGAGGAGGGTAATAATAAATAGCCGAGTTGCGGGGATGGTTGGAAAAATTGATGGAGCAGAGTTTCTTCTCCGCCTCTGGAAAAAAAAAAAACGTAAAGAGACGAAAGACGTAAAGAGGAGAACGAAGTTAAGAAGGGGAGGAAAAGGTGAGGGGGGAAAGAGAACGAACTCTCTTCTTTTTTTTACTTTTTTAAAGTTTCTTGGAACTCGATCGTTTAACGCGAAAGATAAATAACGAATAATAAAACGACGGTCGAGAAAAAGGGCACACCCGATATATTCGCGTGACTATATTCTGGCAACACCTGACACACTTAGAAAATTCAGCGGGCCGAAAGTGTCGCGACTTTAATTAACGCGCTGGTTCCACGAAAGTCGATTTCCGCCGACTTTCCGCGGTATGCAAAAACTTGACTCGAAATCAAAAAATAAAAGATGAGGAGGAAGGGGAATGGAAAATTGATAAATAGGTTCTTTTTCAATTTTTTTTTTATATATAGGATATTTTTATGGTGGAATAATTTGAAAAAAGGTATCATCGCGCGAAAGGGAAGAAAATTCGTTTGAATGTATGTTTTTATCTTATTTATACCGCTCTTTGTTTTTGGATAATGTATTGTAATAATGGAATAGGTGTTTGCATTCGACTCGGTGTTGATTTATGCGTATTTATATCATATTAAATGATATTATGGAATAATAATAATAATGATATAATAACACGAGGCTAATTTGAATTTTGTGATTCTTTCGATGTTAATGTATAATGAATGAATAATTAATACGATATATAACGAACGGTTTCCGTATATATTTAACACGATTTGTAACGATTTATGACAAATTTATGTTTCTATATCGAGAATCGAGAATAACAACGATATCTTTTATATTGTGACCATGATTTTTGAATTTTATATGAAATATAAATATCTATCCTCGACGATAATAAAGAATTTTCTACGAAAGGAGAATAATTTCAATTTAAAATTTTCCGCGGATTCAAGAAATGCATGCATTCTCTCCTCTCAGTATCGATTCGATCCAGCGTGGAAATTAACTCTCGTTTTGAATTTTTCACATAAACGTCAACGTTCGGTTCTAAATATTAATTCGAAGCTAATATCGAAACACGATCGCTCGAAATTATAGCGCACACTACTGTTTAATGCTACTATCGTCAACGTCGTGAATTTTTCATGGAACTGGAACTCTGAATTTTTTATGCTTCCGTGTGTATGCGTGTAACCTGCCCTCGAAAACTGCGCAAACGTTTAGCTTTCACGGTTCACGGATCGTGATCGAGTCGACGATTTTCTCTCTCGACGTTCCACGGGCGAAGAATTTTTACAATTTACAAGACTCGTCCCTTCGCAGAAAAAACATGGTTTCGTTTCATCAAATTAAAATTACGACGTTAAACGAGAACGGTACGGTTTCGAGAACGGTTTGAAAAGGATCGAAGGGAATGTGAGTTGAATCTTAAATTTTTACTATTACTTTGAACCAACTAAGTTTATCGAACTTTATCAAAGTATCATCGACAAACGGTGACCTAATTATCCACGCGATCATTCATTCATTGCGCGCAATTTTTATATGGAAAACAAAACGAAACGAAATATTGTTGTATAAGAAGAGGAGTCCTTTGTTCGGTTCTCCTCGAAGCGAAAATAATTTTTTACTTTTCATTCGAGACGGTTTAAAAAGGAGAAAGAGAAACGGAAAAAGAAAGATAATCGCGCGTGAAAATGGCGAATCGCCGCGAAAAGATGCGTTTTCCATTCGCGAGGCAGAGGAACAAACATTATCTTGCGAGGCGAAATTAGTTCGTCCCGGGTGAGTAAAGTGAGAAGTTTTCAAACTCGCTCGGCCAACAACTTGGCGGAAACTCGGTCCAAACGAAATGGATCTTTCTCTCTCGACGCTTTTTCGAATCTCGTCGAATTATAACATATGATCGAACCGTTTAGAAAAATCCCCGACGAGCTAAAAAGAAAAAAAAAAAAATTAGAAATATAAAATCGTGGAATAATAAAAATTGATCAATCCTCCTGAAAGAAAGATTAAAAGTTGAAAATTTTAAATCTTTATTTATTACTTCCTATTTTAAAGGGAAATATGAGAGTTACGAATTGTCGGAAATGCTTTTTTTAAATTGCAAAATGACGAAGGTAAACCTCGAGGAAAAATGTTACGTATCGCAGAAGGGAAGTTTCCATTTCTGGAAAGTGGCGCGTGCACTTGGGGGACGGGGAAAGAAAGATTGTCTCGCGTGCCTTGAATAAGACATGAACCCGAGGAGGCCGAGATTAATTTAAATTTCATTCGAGCCACCCCTCTTGTACTACAACGGGGTCCGATGCTTTGCTAGAAATTCGAAACGCGTGCTTTTACGGCCCGCTTAATAATTTATTACATCAACCAACGAATTGACCACGCCGCTGTAATTGCGTTATTTCAAACTCCGTTATACAACTCTGTGCGCTTATTTTTCGCTAAAAAATTTATCCTTCCCCTTCCTGCCAAAATACCCTCGATCTACCCCTGCATCGATCCCGTAAAAATTGTCCCCTTTTCCTCAAATTGAACTCTTCCATCTCTTCGAATGGAGAAAATTCTCGCGGATGATTTATTCATCGCCAATTGTTGATTCTCCCGACAGACACCTATGAGGAACGATTCGGAGAGGAACAGAAGCCCGGTCAGGCCCGCGACCGTTCAATACGACACCTGCTGCCAGGGTCGAGCGACTGCGATCTACATCGACAAGGTGTCCAGATTCTTCTTTCCGTTCTCCTTCCTCATCTTGAACGTGGTCTACTGGAGCACCTTCCTGTAGAACGTCTGTCTGAATCAAGGATGCAAGAAACGACGCGAGGAGGAATCGTTGGATCCGTTCGATCGACCTGTCTCTGCAAACTATTGCCTCTCGTTTCGATCTTTGCCGTCTTCGGCGATTAGAATTGATTGTGTGCAAATCGCAGCAATCAACACAAGGAAAATAAGTGAGGTGTTCCTTCTTGAAGAATAATCGATAATCGCTCCGTGGGAACGAGCGATTAAGCAAAGAATCGAACGAAACGAAGGCGGTTTTTCTATTCGAATCTGCTAGAAGAATTTCCAGCGCCTTTTATATATAATTATATAGAGAAACACGCAACCGTCTACGAAATGATTAATTAATCGTAATATTTACCTGTTAAGATTCGCGTTTAAGATTATTACTTTACGTAATATATCGAATTGAACGTATTGTGTACTCACCCCCTCTTCACGACACGAATCGTATTCTTTGCCATCGTTGAACGAAAATCTTCCACGAGATTTCCGTTCGTCCATTCCACGATTTAATCTACCCTTTACTTACTTACTCGTTGTCTCCTTCGAGTTTTGCTACGATAGATAATACGTACGTACATACATACACAGATACATACCTTTCACGGAACGTTCACACGATCGCTCAGCCACGCTCGTTTCTCGTCAATTTATGGTTACACATAATGATTATCCAAACGTTGACACGCGATTGGGGAAAAGGATGAAATAAATGGGATTCGAATCTCTTCTTACGCGAGGTAAGGAGGTCACCTTCGCTAAAATGGAACGATTGAAAATTGATAAGACGCGATTACGATTTATAAATTTTTATAGGCTTACCGCATGCGATCCGTTTCGAAATCTTGTAGGTAAGGTTGTTTTTAACAAAACGAAAAAAAGGAAAAAAAAAAAAAAAAAAACGGCCGCTCGCGTGAACGTTCGGATCGTGATTACGCAGAAACGAGTTTCGTTCGTTGTGTACGACGGCAGACTTTAAAAGACAAATAAACGGAGTATAAACACGTAAAGAGAGAGAAAGAGGATCGTTTCCCCTCCCCCGCTGTGTAATAAACTGCAAACGAGGAAGGGTTGGCCGGAACGGGGAGGAATGAAAAAGACGACGACGAGGAGCTTTACGAGGCAGCTTATTTATTCTTTCAGCAGCCGATAGAGAGCTTTTTATATACGGTTTATATAACAAACAATTGCCCTCTCCCCTCCGCCATTCCTGTCTTCTCTCGCGTCCTCTTCTTCTTCTTCTTCTTCTTCTTCTTCTTCTTCTTCTTCTTCTTCCTCTCCTCGGATCCTGCTGGGATCCTGCAGCTCTCTTGCATATCCTCGTGCATCGTCACCTAGAGAGTCTAAATTCTTGGACAAACTTTAACTTAATCATATTTTAATAAAAATCGGTGTATTAAAACAAAAAAAAAAAAGAAGAAGAAGAAGAAGAAGAAGAAAAAGAAAAGAAAAATTCTTAAAACTGTTTATCAATCAAAAGATATAAATAAAATATTTCTCGATCCTGGTCTAAATAAATAATCAAAAAAGAAAAAAAAGCTTTTAAAGACAGAGATTATTAAAATATATATCTCGAGTAAATACCTGATTCTCTGAAATCGAGAAAGTAAACTTTCCAGCAGACCGTTCCATCCCCCTAGGTTTCGAGGAGGGCGAACTAACGCCCGACTAACGCCATCCTTGCACGGGTCGATGATTCAAGGCGAGGATGTACGGAGGAAAAAAGTTTGGTTGGACAAACATTTTTGTTGGCGAAACACTGTCGATTACGTGATTGCACGAGGGAAAAGAAAAAAAAAAAAAAAGAAAAATTGATGGAAATAAAAACGTTTCCACTAACGAGGCTACTATCGAGAAGGAAGGAGTCCACACTTTGGTGATCTCGCAAGGTGTCACGGGGAGGTGAAAGGAGTTTCACAGAGAAAACTTGGAGGAATAACGATAAAGGACCAACGTCATTTCCCTTGTACAGTCGACCCCTTTTGGATTACGGTACTTTTAGCAGTGACGAGAATCTCGCCAGTAAACGACCAGCAGTAATTAATTGGAACGTACATACGGCCTGGCTCCGGTTGCTCGCCGAGAATAATTAAATCCGCACGTAAGGTGGCGTAATTGTGACGCGACCGAATGCCTCTCCCCCTCCCCCCCCCCTCTCTCTCTCTCTCTCTCTTTCTGTCGCGAGACATGGAACACGCTGCCTCCAAAAGATGTTCCACTTTTTTTTCCTCCGCTTAATTAAAACAACGCGTCGTCGACTCTTTTCGCCTCTCCCTCCCCTCTCCTCCCTCCTCCATACGATATCTCTCTCTTGGTGACGCTTTAATAATCCCAAAGAAACGCTCCTTTTTTTAAATAGGTTTTTAAACGGTTTTCAATCGGTTCTCGTTTCCACGTGCCAAATTCATTTTCGATTCTTCCAAACGATCGAATCAGTCCAAATGTAGTTAACAGATGCTGTTAATATTCTTCTAATAAGGTAATTGAAGATCTTGATATTTGTGTGTAATATCGAATAATATCGCGTATATTCGGTTTTCGTATCGAATCTCTTTCCATTTCTTACGTATTTCCCTTTGATCCCTGATAAAAACGCGTTAAAATAAGTGTGAATGGCGTCAATGTTCTCGCTTCTAAATTCCGTGGAAAATCGAAAAGATTCAAACGGTGTAAAGATTCGTTTGACTGTTTTCAGTTAACACGCGCCGCCACTTGAGGTTATTTCATCTTGAAAACGTCGGCCTTTGTAGACCGATCTAACTCTCTCTCTCTCTCTCTCTCCGTCTCTCTTTCTTTCTTTAGATCTTCACCTCTGTCCATCCTTGTCACTCGCCTTGTCTCCATCCATCCGATGGCTCGTTTTTATTTGGAGAGAGAGACAGACAGAGAGAGAGAGAGAGAGAGAGAGAGAGAGAGAGAAAACGAAAAGAATCGACGCGATGAAAGAGCTTGGAACACCGGAAACGACTGCGACAATGCCGCGTCCACGTGTGTATGTGTAAAAAAAAAAAAGAAAAAAAAAGAGTGTTCCGTTCTATGAGAGTTTTTAATCATGCCATTTTATTCTGAGAGAGCCTTTGTATCTAGAGATAGAAAGATACTTTCGTCTGCCTCATCCCCGCGCTCCGCTTCTTCTTCCCCTCTGTTTACGCGGACAAGTCGATCCCTCGTTCCCACGATTTAACACTCCCTCGCGGATTTACCCCCTTAATCCCTTCCGGTGGCCCATGTCAAATGGTGGCGATGCAAATTATACCCTCTTTTTCCTTTCCTTTTTTTTTCTCTCTCTCTCTTTCCTTCTTTCTTTATTTTTAAAGAATATATCCCCTCTCCCCTTTCTTTAGTATTTCTTTTTAATTCAACTCGTTTGTCGATCGTCGAGCGAAAAAAAATCTATTCAAATTTCTTGCTTCTTTCCTTTTTTAATTTCCTATTTCCTTTTTTTCTTTTCCTTCATTAATTTAATTTCTATATGGTAATTAAAGACGAAGAAATAACTTTGAGATATTTCGCTTTAACTTAATCTTTCGATAATCAAATAACGAATCGCGAAAGCCGTTCTTTTCTCCCCTCCCTTTTTTCTAAATTCTTTACAATCTTATTAAAAATATATCTCCCGTATCTCTTTCATTCTAATCCTCCCCTCCTTGCGACGATTGCCCCTTTAAAGAAAAGTTAATAAGGAGAAGCTAAAGTAGGGAATTATAAAGTCCGTGAGAGAAATCGATCGGAGATCGATCGAGATTTAGAGGCATCGAGGACAGAAGGTGGCCCATCTTTAACAAGATCCCTTCGTTTGCGTAATTAACTATCGACTTTCTGTCGACAATCTTGTTAACGAGAAGCACACCGATCGTTAATGGATTCCGGCGGAGTCGAGGCGGGCGTGCAACCGGAGACAGTGAAATAATTACACTTTTGCTTCCGGAATATTCGAGCGTCCCACGTCGAAAAATATGAATAAACGAATTCGAAATCGAACCGACTCGAGCGAGAGAAGATTACCCCCCGAAAATCTCTGTCTCTGTCAGTCAAATAATCCGGGAGAAGAACCCGTCTCAATTAAAATCCACGAGGATGAGGTAAGGAAAGGGCGCTCTATTATCAACCGAATCCGCGCCAAGGGAAATTTCGACCGGTTTCCTTAAAAATATTATATTCGACACGGTGACCCAGATCCAGATCTCACCACATCTCCACCTATAGAAACCGTCCGTTCCTGAATAGTTCGGACGAAATTAGCCAACAAACGCTTACCGTCCACCGATTCACGACTTGAATTTATTTAAAAGGAAGGGAACACTCGATCGTCCCCCTTCGGATGATGGCGTTGAAATTTCAGAGTAAATCTCCGAGGCGAAATCTATCCATCTATCGCTTCGATCGATAGGGAAGGTACAGGAAGGTATAGGAAACCAGGCGTCGGTTCCATCGTTCACTTTCCAATTTAAACCCTGGCCCGATATATCGACGCGTCCTTGACCGATGTTCCGGAAATAAAGCGACCCAACAACCGTGATTCGTGTTGAAAAAGTGATGCGCGATCGGGTGTCCACCGATAAAACCGAAAACAGCCATAAATATGCCGGGATAATATAAAACGTTTCGCGCCGCGGCCAAACATCGTGTCAACTCGTTTTCGAATCGGCTAACGAGCACGTCCTGCTGTCGATGCTCGCGCAAATACGAATCAATTTCCGGCGTGGACGCGCCACCGCCACCCGTCACTGCCTTTGCGGCTGTCGTTCGGCAAACATCAATTAATCCCGTGTTTTCTTTTCGAGGGCACGGTTCAGTGGAGTTGGGAACGAATTCGACAGGAAATGTTATATATGCGATTCGAATCGACGGATCGTGGAAAGTTCAACGACACCTTTATGACAGTGGTTAAGTTCGGGTTGAAATGGAAGTTGGAACTTGGAGTGATTTGGGATGCCGTGTTGAAAAAAAAAACGTTGGAAAATTTTGGACATATTTTTCTTTCTTTCTTCCTTTCTTTCTTTTTCTCACTCGTCAATCTTGGCGTCAAGGGTACAAAGTAGAGAATAATGAAATTCTGAATATCTCGCGTTAAATGAAGAAGGATCGTAGAACGTGTTAAATAATGAATTTTAATTTATTTTTTTCTTTTTTTTTTTTTTTTTTTTTTTTTTTTTNTTTTTTTTTTTTTTTTTTTTTTTTTTTTTTTTTTCACTTTTGAGAGTAAGGCGTGGAAGCTACCGAAGACGGACAACACCATCGGCTAAAACGTCTTCACCCCTTTTCTAGTTACAACTATCGGGTGTACTTGTTACAACGTGCTGGCGCTTGACCGCTGTCGATAATTCTTCTTTCCAACTACCTTTTCAAATTTTCTTTCATACACCTTTCCGTCCACTTATTACGTACGTATATTTATTTATTTATTTATTCATTTATTTATTCATTTATTTATATATATAGATTTTTTCTCTCCTTTGTTTTTTTTTTTTAATTATCTCTTTCTCTCCGTTCTCTTCACTCCTTTGCTTCTCTCTCTTTTTTTTTTTTTACAGTTGTACGATTAAAAATATCGTTATTGCCAAGTATGATCGATAACACGGTGCGTAACCCCGAGCCTCTGATCGGAGAGACAATTTTCCCCGCTTATCAAACTAAAATACATCGGAAACTAGACATACGCGCAATACAGTTCGACGAACATCCTATTACGTACGTTTCTTCTTCTTCCTCTTCGAGTTTCATCTTTGTAATTTTTTTTTTTTTTTTATATATCTCTTTACACGGGGCTACAGCCAAGGCGATCGCTTTCCTTTCGAACTTGCCGCCATTTTTTTCTCGTCCTTGTTCTCGCGATTCGACGAACGTCCGTTGCGCGCGAAAATTTGAAAATTCGAATCGATTTCAAAGATTCAACGTTTGTTTAAAATTCGTACGAGTTACGAGATTAAAAAAAAAGGTTCAAAAGAGAAGCGACCCCCTTTTCGATCGTTTTAAGAAAAATATACATAAATAACGAGGAAATATGGTCGACGAATTACGTGCTCCCCGTAGTTATGGACGATCCTCGAATCGTCAAATCTGATCTCGCCTCTACCTCGATTATACGTCGCTTGATTACATAACTGTCTAGTTACCGACCGGGAGACGCGATTTTGTGATTGATTCTGACCTAGATGCGTTGAGAAACTATATGCGGGTTTGTACGTTCGAGGCACACGTGGCTAGAAACGTGTGACGCGTGTTTAGAATGTTTATCGCGAATATACACTTACGATACACCAAGAAATCTATCTAATTTATAATTATCGAGGAAAAATGAAAAGTAACAACTCGAAAGAACAGATCGTTTAAACACTGTTCCTAATTTAATTCGATCAAACCTTCGAATTCGAATCGAGAATAAAAAATAATAAAAAGATAAAAAACTCACTAAAAACTTATAAATCATTAATAATTTTACGAGATAAAATATCTAATAAAATTTACGATAAGCAACTTTCAAAATTGCAGATCGTTTAAACACTGTTCCTAATTTAATTCGATCAAACCTTCGAATTCGAATCGAGAATAAAAAATGATAATAAGATAAAAAAATTCACTAAATAAATCATTAATAATTCTACGAGATAAAATATCTAATAAAATTTACGATAAGCAACTTTCAAAATTGCAGATCGTTTAAACACTGTTCCTAATTTAATTCGATCAAACCTTCGAATTCGAATCGAGAATAAAAAATGATAAAAAGATAAAAAAACTCACTAAATAAATCATTAATAATTCTACGAGATAAAATATCTAATAAAATTTAATAAGCAATTTTCAAAATTGCAGATCGTTTAAACACTGTTCCTAATTTAATTCGATCAAACCTTCGAATTCGAATCGAGAATAAAAAATGATAAAAAGATAAAAAACTCACTAAAAACTTATAAATCATTAATAATTCTACGAGATAAAATATCTAATAAAATTTAATAAGCAACTTTCAAAATTGCATAATTTCTTTTTCTTCCACTTTCGCATCAATAATCCATTATCAATCCATCTCAGTATTACGTATTATCGTTTTAAGGCAACAGATCGATACACGATTCTTCGATTCTTCGAACTCGTTCACGTTCACCAATTCACATTTCCCATTCATTTTCTGTTTCTCAACGCTTCCATCATCGCGGAGGATGAAGAACTCTCCTTCGATCCACCGCGAAAATTTCGCGGAAGAAATGACAAGATGGCGGTTAATTGGCGGTGTGTAGAATCTCGAACGCAAGCTCGATCTCCCGGTGTCGAATCGCAATCACGAATCGAGCGTGTCAGGAACAATGGTCGATCCTGCTACGCTCGCAGGTCCTGTGGACGGTGTCCTGATTACAAAAGGATCGCTTTTTTTTCCTCCCCCCTCCCTCTTCCCCGTTCACGATGCAAAAAGCAAGAGGGTCGGACGAGGGATCGGCGACGCGGAGGGTGACGCTTTTCGGCGCGGAAACAAAGCGGAAACGGTTCGACCGATCGAATTCGCCTCGCGCTTGTGACTGGTTCATTGACTTCCTTTTCCCCATTGACCCGTTGAAGGGAGGAAGGGAAGGAAAGGAAAATCCTTTGGTTGGTTTTTCCAACGATTATGCGAGGTGAAAGCAGTTCTTTCCCATTGTTCTTCTCGTTCCATTCGAATAGAATAATCGATCCCCACCCAAACGAGATTTTTCGGAGATTTTATTCGGGTTTAATTTATCGTGTGAATGAATCGAGGATCTTGCAGCGAAGGGGGAACGGATTCATTTATAGCGTAACAGTTGTGGAATTATTATTGCTTCGATATATTAGATAAAATATTAATTATTGGAAATAATTGGTTTTTTTCCACACAATGGTTAATAAATCGTTATTGTAATTTTCTCAAAATATCACAAAAATTATCTCTGTTAACGATAAAATACGTAATCTTATCGATTTAATTTTTTATTATTATTATTAAAAATGTTTTCTGTAAGAAAACAGATCCGAATCCAGGTTCTCTTTTGTTACGCAAAACAATCCAAAATCCACGATAAATCATTCCGTTTATTTTACACCAGACAATATATATTTCTTTTGGAAAGAGGGGAATATCATACGTATAATGATTCAAAAATTTTTTCTCTCGCTGCAAAATCCTCAATTCTTGTTGGAAAAAGAAAATAATAGGAAAAAAAAAAAAATGATGATAGAAAATTCTTCGTTCACGAAAAGTGGAACCCTCCGTGGCACGTCATCCCTCCTGATGATACAACGCGGAACAGTCCTCCGTCAGGACTTCGGAGCGACGAAAGAAAACGAACGAAGGTCGGACGAGCGCGTTTGGACGCGAATCGTATCGCTCGTCGCGGCTGTTCGCCTCGCCTTAAACTCTTTTATTAAAGTTATTTACGCGTCGCATCGGAAAAATTGGCAGTACGGTAGTTTGAATTGAAAGACTCGTTATTCATAATCCTCGCTTCTTCTCGATCTCGCGTGTTCCCTCGATCTTCTCGTATTTCTCGTGCACCAAAAAGAAAAATGAGGAGGAAAAAGAAGGAATAAAGAAAAAAAAAAAAA
>NW_025224475.1:416979-433442 GCF_014066325.1 Apis laboriosa | reverse complement strand
TTTTTTTTTTTTTTCTTTTATTATTTCCAACTAAGGACCTTGGAATATCGTCGTTTCTTTTGACGAGAGCAAAGAGTGTCAAGCTTTCTCCTCGGTGCACACACACACACGCACACGCACACACGCACATACATACACACAGAGATACATGCACACACACTCACATACCGGTTTCGAGAGTCGCCGGTCTCATCTTTTTCCTTCATTCCTCGAAAATTTTTTCGCTATATCAGCGTACAGGCCTCGAGAACCGATCGATTAACTCGGTGAATCGTTCTGCATCGACGCGATTTCCGGTTCAACGCGGCCGGAAACCGACGAGGAGGGAATCGACGAATCGGTGACTCTCGACGATCCGTAAATCGAAATCGAAGATCGAGCAGAAAAATTATTCGCGTACAATCCTCCACTAGAATCCTGTCGCGAACCGGAAGCGGAGGCGTGACAACTCGGCCAGAGATTAATCAATTTCTGATAAATTAATCTCTAAGTAACTCACGCCGCTACTAAGTTTCCATCGATTTATTCTCGCTCGCTTTTATCCTTCCACGCTTTTGTCTCCTTTTTCTTCCCTTTTTTTTTATCCCTTCTTTTTTTTCTTTTCTTTTCTTTTCTTTTCTTTTTTTTTTTTTATTCGGCTTTCAGAGCAATTCCGTGCTCGTAAAGGCAATATGGCGTCGATGCTTAACCCGGACAGCCATTTTTCTCAACAAGAAACGCAAAATGGGAACGTTCGTTAAACGTCTCGTTTTCCTTTTCTCCTTTCTTTTGCTTTTCTTTTCAATTTGTCAGAATTTTTCCGAGATAAGGAAGGAATAAAAAGAAAAAAACGTACGATAACGTAACAAGGATCTTTATAATTGGGAAGTGGAGAGAGAGAGAGAGAAAGAGAGAGAGGTATTATCCATAAATTCGGATTAAGCACGAGCCGCCATCGTTTTGTTACGTTCGATTTCATCGTATCTTTAATCCTATTTTCCTTTTTCATTCTCTTTCTCTCTTCTTCCTTCTCCTCCTCCTCTTCCCCCTCCCTCCCTTCCCCTATAGTTCATAATAAATTTTCACTCGCTTTTAATACGCGATCTCGCCGATACAACTGCAACTCTTTGGACGACAAAGGACCTGACACATTATTCTCGATTATCTCTACGATATAATATAATATAATCTTCCTTTTTTTTTCTTCTTTTTTTTTCTTTTTTTTTTTTATTTATTTATTTGGATTCACGTTTACGTCTTTTTTTTTCTACCCGTAAGCCATCGAGCCGCGCCTCCTCCGATGGCACAGCATTCTGTATTAATAATCTTCCAGCGTCGCGTAATTTTTTTTCCTTTTCCCCTCTTTTTCGCCACTTCGACACCGCATTTTTATTTATTTAACACGATCGACCGGTCCGGTCGTCGAGGAAAAGAGGAGAGAAAAACATTCTGTTCCCATTGATTTCTTAGGGGGAGGGAAAAAAAAAAAAAAAAAAAAAAAAACGAAGTGTATATCGATCAACCTTCAAATTGAAGGAAGGAAGATTATTTTTTAAAAATAAATTGAACCGTCCTCTTTTTATTCAAAGGTATTTAAAAAAGAATCGCGTCATTGAAATTTCTTTAAAAAATTTATATCGAAATCTTCTTTTTATTATATTTTTAACAACGAACGCTATTGAAACGAACTTTTTCTTTTTCTTTTTTCTTTTTTTTTTTTTTTTTTCTTCTTTTCTATTTCAGAGGAGAGAAGAAATCGAAATTTCCAACACGTTCTATTTTCAACCTGGTGAATTCGTTTTATATATATCTATAAATCCAAGCTAAAACGATCAAGCAACCACCGATTAAAGAATTTTATTTTCAGCTACCCGAGCAACCCGAGTATATCCCCTTCGTTTGTCTAAAATTAGCTAAAATTTTAAATCCGAATTAAAGTTTCTTTTTAGGAGAAGGGTGGCTCGATGGCTCACGAGGGTTGGTCTCCCACGCACTCAGGCACGCATTCTAGTTTGAAAGTCGATTTAGAATTTGTTTTATTGCGCGACGCGAGGGTGCTTCGTGTGTTTGTGTGTATGTGTACGAGTAATAATCGGTATGTCCACCTGTCCTTCTCATTTCGACTTACGTTCATATGTGCGTGTATGTATCCGTATGTGTACGTTTATCTGTATAGAATATATCTGTATTTTTATGTATATATATATATATATATATAATATATTCCCTTTTTCTTTTTAATTTGTATTTATAATATAATATATATATCCTCTTTTGTCTTCTCTGCTTTTTGTTTTCTTTTTTCTTTTTTATTTCTTTTTTTTTTTCTTTGTTCGTCTTCGCTCTATTAGATCGTTTACAATTAAATTACAAAGTTAATTACAGGACAACAGAGAGATTCCGCTTTCTTTCTCCCCTTTCATGAATTATATTTACAGCTTCGTTCAAATTAAAACACCTATTCTTCCGTAGCCTATCGTCACCCGAGAGAGAAGTTTTCTTCGAAATTCTACCGCCGTTTCATCCCTCGTCGAGTCGTGCGCGAGTCGAATCGATCGTGGGATTCCTCGATCCCTTACTCCACGATCCCTTCCCTCGAATTCCTTTCAATCAAAGCAAAGCTCCAATAGAATTTAAAAAAAAAAAAAAAAAAAAAAAAAGAAATGACTCTTTCGCACCCGATATCCATCTCCAATTCTCGAATAGGAGAAAAGAAGGCCACGATCGATCCGGTGGAATTCGATCGACAAAGGGTTACTAGGGCTAGGGGGGAAAAAAAAGAGGAACGAAAAATGGACTCATTGAGAGAGTTTTTTTCTTTTTTTTTTTTTTCTTTGAAAGAACGAGGGCATCATCTTACTTTATTTTAAGAGTATCAAGAGTACGCGGCCCCGACGTGATCGTTTCTCTCTTTCCTAGCCGATCATTATTTTATCCTCCATCGGACAAATTCTCCGACCAATCGACTTCTATCGAGGATACTTCGAAACATATTCCACGATGATCATTTTTTACGATCGTAAAGGCCACGATAATCCTTTTATTTTCCCCTCTTCTCTTTACCATCACTCCTTATACTATCGAATCAATCAACCCTTTATGCCATGTACTCGCGTACACTTGAGCGTATCGTCCGCTAAATTAAACCTGACGAGTTTAAGAGACTCGTATAATACTAAAGAAACTGCGTCGTTTCGTGGATCGATCGAATTTCTCTCTTTTTTTTTTTTTTTCTTTTTTTCATTTTTCTTTAAAAATCGAATATCCTTACGAACTAGTCAGGGACGCGAGTCTCGTCTAGAAAGAGCGACGGCGACCATATCTTTGACCATTTTTCCGTGAAAATACGATGATCGTTCCCCTCCCCCTCCCGTTATTTATTTCGAGGTTTCCGCTCTCGCCCTTCGCCGTTAAGAAGCGATGATCGAGAACGGAGGGGTACGAGCTGCGTCCCTCTTGGAAACGTAGCAAGAAAGGTAGCCAAAAGGTTGGAGGGGAATGGTGCGTCGAAACTCGATCGACCGATTATATATATATATGTATGTATTAGTCGCGACTACGCTCGTTTTCCGGGCGGGTTGATCGACGCGCCGGATCCCGGAAATGACGAGGGCCGTGGAAACGCGCGCCAGTTGCGCCGGAAATCATCGTGCCGCGCGTCATTTTCCGCCGCTCGGCTATTGAAAAAGCATTCCGCGCGGGGATAAAAATCGATCGCGCATCGAGTTTTGCACCGATTTTATCCGATTTTTTTATTCTACTCCTCCTCTTCCTTCTTCCTCTTCCTCTTCTTCTTCCTCCTCCTCCTCGTTTCGCTTTCTTTTCCTTTTCGATCGTATTCCTCGAGCGGAAAGAAGCGGGTTCAGGGGTGGCGCGCGTCTTTCTAGAAGGCGGAGTTTAAAATTCATCGATCCATCGTATCGTGAGAGTGGAAAGAACTGAAAGGGGAAGGTGTGTGCAGACGCCGTGTGCGTGCATTGGCGAATCTTCGTCCTCGAAAATGCGAAGAATTCCGGGTTCGATGGAGGTTGGAGCTTCCTCTTCTTCCGGTTCGACGTCTTCCATCCACCTTCGAGTCGCGCGGAATCCATCCTCTTCGAGAACGAGCGGCTTCCGTCCTCCTCGTCGAGGACGTCGTGGATCGTCGATCCTTTTAATATTTCTTCCTCGCTTCGTTGAACGATATCTCTTTCTTTTTTCTTTTTTTTTTTTTTTAATTTCTCTTCTCTATCTAATCTCCCTTTCACGCTCCTTCCGAGTTCCGTGGAATTTCTCTCTCTCTCCTTCTCTTTCTCTCTCTCTCTCTCTCATCGTAGATCGTGGCGCTTGCCACTTGGGGCGCCATCGATCCGTCTCTATCTTTTCCTACTGAAATTAAAAGCAGCCTGATATACTCTGTTCGCGCGTGAGCCGATACCAAACATCGATCGAGGTGTTTACCTTTGGTTGGTTGAGATCATGAAGCAAATTATATACATATGTATATACTTGTTCTTGAAAAATAAGAGAAATGGATTTTAAATTTAGCTACTTCTAGTTCTTTTAAAATAAATAAAGTATAAATTTAAATTACACGTCCCGATATTTCCGGCAATATCGCACGAAGAAAGAAATCAAGTTTCAGCGATATCCACAACGCTATACAAAGAAATTCTATCTATCTTGGTGCTGGTCCAATCATGCTCTCGCTTTAAAGGAGCCGATGAAAGGAGTTCGCGGTGGAGAAGATCGTTTCCCTAGAGGCTAAAAAAAAAAAAAAAAAAAATAAAATAAAATAAAATAAAATAAAAAGCACGTATATTTCCGCGAGAAATCACCAGAATGTTGACAAAAAGAAAAAAAAAAAAGGGTGGGACGAAATCTCGGCGAAAATTGCCATTAAAAAGAAAAAAAGAAAGTCGCGAAAAATCTCATTCCCCGGAGCGTGTCAAAGCGGCCGTGCCAACCAATTTTCCCCGTGAAACGTGTCCCTTCACGCTCTATTCCCCTTCTTCCGTCACCAATCTCCTTCAAAACGAAATTTATTCAAAGAGAAACGATCCTGGAGAAAGATTTCAATTCAATCTCTCTCTCTCTCTCTCTCTCTCTCTCTCTCTCTCGAGGGCCTGCTCGTATATATCACGAATTATTTGCGAATTAAAAATGCCGATTCGATGTCGCTAAGATTTTTTTCTTGTTCGGGAGAGGGGCCAACTACGGACTTACTCCGCTCGTTGTTTAGATTGAAGGATAGGGAAGGATAATCGCGCGTCGTTGCCAAGAAAACGAGTCCCCTCCCCCTCCTCGTGAGGGAGGGGTAAAGCACACAACCGCTTCGTTTTAATCCTATTAACCTATCTCGGGACGCGATAGGTTCCTGTACATTTCTTCGCCTCGAGGCCGATGCGATGTATGCGAGCGTTCGTGATCTTCATTCATGAAGGGAAGGCTGTTTATACGAGAGCTATTTTTTCTTCCTCTTTTAATTTAACTCGAATCTAAAATAGTATTGCATCATTGATGGTGCATATTATTATTGTTCATATTTTTCGATATTTTGAAACAATGTAAACATCATCGATACGCGAAAAAATTTCGTTCGACATCTATGCAATCTCGTTCCAAATCAACGATATATAAACGAGATTATATAAACTCGTTTATAAAAGAAACAAAGAAGAATGCAAAGTAAATTTCTTTCGATCTTCTAAAAAAAAGAAAAAAAAAAGGAACAAAATAAAGATAATAGGAGGAAGAAAATTGGCGTGTCTCGAATAATTGCTGTGGTCGCTGCTTATTGTTCGCGACGGGAGGCCGTACAAGTTCGCGCGCGCGGGAACTAGGCCTCCTTTGAAACTCGGTCACGACGTCGTCGCCATCGTCGTCGTCGTCGTCGAAAAAAAAGGAGGAAAAGGGAGGGGGAAAGAAAAAGGAAAGAGGAGAAGAACCGATTGTTAGGCTAAGAACAGGGCTGGCAAAACGGAGAGGGCGCGGAAAAGGAGAGCGAGTGATCGAGTCGAGTGTCTCCGGGTAAGTGAAGCCCCTTTCGCCGAGAAACCGTTCGTGCCTTCGAACTAAGAAGCGACAAAGAAAAGCCACCGATGGAAATAACACACTCGACTGCCATCGTCCGATCGATAATCTAAACCTGGATTTCTTTTTGTATGTGTGTGTACGTCTGCACGCTCTTTTCGAGTCTAGTGTTTGGGAAAAAGTGATTATTGTAAGAGGAAATTATGAAAGGGGTTCGATGATTGGAAAAGTATACATGTGAGTATACGCGTTTCGCGTTTATCGAATATTTTTTTTTTTTTTTTTTTTTTGATGGAACGACGATTGCAAAGTTTCGCACGGTCGTTGAAGGTAACTAACTGACTGGCTAAGGTTGTTATTAACGAATCTATGGTTGCCTCTATATTTTCCAGCGAAGAAATAATGAATGACCGAGCGCGTCTTTACACGATGTCTCGGTGTGAACGGGCAGCGATACAGAAGGTTGTATTTCACGAGGAAATTTAGATTTTTAATGAACGTTTGTTGGGAAGGGAATAATTCGAAGAATGATAGATTACAGGATGGGGCAAGTTTTCTTTGGCGAAAAATGTGTTTCTGTGACGCATGGTGATGGAGCATTTAAATCTCAACATTTTTATATACGTAACTTTTTGAACGTTATTCGATTATTCGTTATTGAAAATGCATTACACTGTGGAACCTTGTGATTGTATCAAATTATTATTACAAATTATCAAATTATTATTATATTCAAACACGTTATTATAAATTAAACTTTCATCTTCATCCAACTAAGATAATAAAAATTCTCATAATGCGTATATCGTGTACGTCACTTTGTTACGACTTTGATCATAATATATATGTGTGTGTGTATATGTGTATGTGTGTACAACATAGGATTTTGCTTCATAAAGATTTATCTCTCAAAATAACATTCCTAAAAAAAAAAAAAGAAAATAGAAAAAAAAGAAAATCCATATATGTATAACCTATTATCCTCTGCACAAAATTTTACTAAAAAAAACTATATTTTCGTTGATTTTGCAACGCAACTTGTTAACTAAGCTTACACAAGTATGAAAAATATACGAAAAATTTCGCGATTGATCGTAGCCCTTGATTGCAACCCTTTGAAATACATCAATCCGTGTCAGAGAAACATGATATGAAATTCCTATTAATTAAAAACACTCGGATATTTATTATCCCTCCAAAAGGGAATCTCTAAATTTCCTTCCCCGTTTCACACACGCGTCGTTGTCAAAACGTTCGCGATTTCGGAATCAACGTTCAATCCCCGAATCAACGAATCGTAAATCCTTGACAAAACCCTCGCGATCCTCCTCCCCCCTTCCCTCCTGAATGCATTCTGTGCGCAAAGAAAACAGGGGTCGACAAACGAACGAACGTTACGACGGTACGAGTCGAGGTCCTCGCGATTCGAACGAGGATCGAGGAAAGGAAGAAAAGGTGAAGAGCGAAAGAGGGAGCAGTGTGTTTCGATTGTGCAAATTTGCCTTCGACCTCGTTTCGAAGATCAGGGCCATCTTCCCGAGCGCGCCCTCGCAATACTCGTAGAAACGCGCCGTGCCGATCGATCGATCATTCGCCGATTCATCCACTTCGCCTCGAACCGGAAACCGGGTCAGCGGCCAGCTCGAATTACGCCGTAAACGCGATTAAAACCGAAAAAGTCGAGAGCCTCTCCACCACCGGCCGATGGATCCTCCACTCGTCGATTGCCGAGTGTAAATTTTCCTCGAGAATATGAGAATCGATCGACTTTTATAGGTATTTTCTCGAATGGAACTCGAATGGAACTCGAATGGAGGCGGGGAAAGGATTGATATTTAACGAAATAGGAAAGAAAAGTAAAGAAAAGTAAAGGTTGAAGTAAAACGTTACGAAAGGGGAAAGAAATTTATCGGCGATTATTTTATCTACTCGCCTCGAAATTTGTGTCGTGTTAATGTTTGACCGAGGCACGCGAAGGGATTGGTGGCAGACCGGCCAATCTTCGACCCGCCATTTCTTTGAATCTTTGAATAAACCAGTGGCCAGGGGTTTCATCTACGAAATGAACGGCGGGACTTGCGAATCTATCGGCCGCTTTCAAAGCTGCTTTGTGCCATTTCCTCCACTAATCCACGTCCATCTATAAAGCCACCGGAAGTCCACTGCAAACTTTGCCATTCGATCGCCAAGTTCTAGAATTCTATTTCGCATATACAAAAATATATATATATATAGATTCCAATTGTTGATAAAATTAATTTTTCATATCGTTCTCAACCAACTCTAACTCTTCTCTTCGAACGTGATCACCACCTCGATGTCGATGTTTCTTGAAACGTGATAAAAGCGAGCCTCGATGCGTCTTCGTGAACGAACGAACGTTAAGCTCTCCAGGCTGGCTAGAGCGATAAAGCTTGATCCATGTCGAGGAGGGGGCTAGACTTTCCGCTAGATTTAAGAGGAAAGCTTAAGCTTCGCGCTAAGTCTGCCAGACGTACTTCGAAGAGAGATCGATCTCTCGAGAGCAAAGATCTCTCGGCTGAAATTTGAACTTTCAGCCTCTAGCGAGCCTGGAACTTCCTCCTCTCGAGCGCGCATGCAAAGAGAGCGGGGGGAATATAGATCTGAGGCTAACGATAGAGGCTCTAACCAGCTCTAAACGACGCTATTATACGCACCCGGAGCACCATTCTCTCGCTTTCTCTCTCTCTCTCTTTCTTTCTTTCTCTCTTACTCTCTCTCTCTCTCTCTCTCTCTCTCTTTCTCTCCTCTTTGTCATTTTATCATTTTATTATCATTTTTCACCTCTTGTTTCACCAACGAAGGACGAAGAATATCCGAATATCCGATTGAAAATTTCTTTTTTTTATCGAGTGTAGCCATAATTAAGAGAAATAATTAATTGTCGTTTGAGGATCGTGAAAAATCGTAATTGGCTATTTCCGGCCGATGCATCGTATCGATTCAGCCGCAAATAACTTGTTGTAATCGCTTGAGAGAGATTTATAGAGGAAGAAGCCGCGGACCTAGCCGGAAGTAGTCCCGGAAGAGTCGAATCGATCTAGCGGAGCGCGATCGTCTTCTCGATCTCCGGGTCCCGAAATTGAAATTGAAATTCTCTCCGTACGTGTATTCCAGTCGCGGAATTCCAAGAAAGATTTCTCCCTCTACGGACTACTTCCGGCTCGAGACGCACGAGACTCATACAGACCCGCCGATTTTAAAAGATCGTGAGAGGTGCAGGCTCACCGTTCTTCCGGCCGGTCGGCCATTGTTCTTTCATCGAGTAGAAGAGGAGGACGGTGATGGTGTTTTGTTAAAGGTGATGTTATTATTATTTTTTTTTCTTTTTTCTTTTTTTCTTTTTTTCTTTTTTCTTTTTCTTTTTCTTTTTTTTTTTTGTTCATAATAACGGATATGGTGATCGTGATTGGTCTCGGTGATCGACTCAAGCGGTCTCCGATACCGGAAGCGGTGGCTGGCCACCGGAAGTAGTCATGGCAGGCGCGGTGTTGGTGGTTGTGGTGGTTGGGACCGGAAGTGGCTGTAGGGCCTGCATGTCACAGGTGTGGGAACCGCGCTTCTTTAGGTCCTGGAACAATTCGTATTTCGGATATGTTTCAATTTAGATTCTTCGTCCATTCTATGTTTTGTCTTCCCGCTTGCCCCTTTCTCTCTCTCTCTCTCTTTCTCTTTCTCTCTCTTTCTCTTTCGCTCTCTCTCTCTCTCTCTCTCTCTCTCTCTCTCTCTCTCTCTCTCTCTCTCTCTCTCACAATCCGTTCATTTTTTTCCAGAGACTCTTCTTTCTCTCACTCTTCCTTACACTCTCTCCTCTCCACTCGTCCAAACATTCTTCCTTTCTCTCCCTTCCTCTCGATCATCCCTTTCGCTCTCTCTTTCTCGCTCTGTCGTACATATCTACGTTTCTAGAGCAACTATATAATCGAAACTATATAATCGTATATATATATATATATATAAAACGAAGGAGTGTTGCGCTATTCTCTAGGTCTCCTCTCTCTCCCTCCCCCCCTCTTCTTCTCTCTTTCTCTCTCTCTTTCTCTCTTTTTCTTTCTCTCTCTCTCTCTCTCTTTCTCTCCGTGAACGTTTATCCGCTTGTAAGTACACTTCCTGTTCTAAATGTTCTCTCTTTCTCTCTCTCAAGCTCCTCGAGCACAGTGATTCCTTTCTTGTATGTATGTATGTATGTATGTATATATACATACACACACATAACTCTGTTTAGACACAAGAATGCAAGGCGTCTCAATCTCTAAATCTCTCGAGACCGAACAAGCTACTATTACCTTTTTTTTTTTTTTTTTCGAAGATTCTTGTTTCTCGGATGAAATGAAATGTGAGAGATGCGATCTCGCGATTGACGTCTTGCTTGCCTCGATATTCATCGCTTTCGAATCATCGAATTTCTCTCTCTCTCTCTTTTTCTTTTTTTTTCTTTTTCTTTTCTTTTCTTTTTTTTTTCTTTCTTTCTTTGCAAAAATACTACCACGAAAACTTTTCTTTTTTTAGAAAAAAAGACGCGGACAGACGAACAGAAAGGTGAAAAATTTCTGACGCCACTGAAGGAATTGAATTCCAGCGTGGAGCTAATTCGAGTATTGTTAGCTAATAAAGTAGAGTACGCGCGTTTGAACGAGCGAAGAGAGATGTCGAGAGGAAGGGGGGGTTAGAATGAGAAAGAGGCACGCGGGCCACGTGCACAAGGCAAATTCAAAGAGAGAAAAAAGTTCATGCGAAAGAAAGAAAAAGAAAAAAGAAAAAAGAAGAAGAAGAAGAAAAGAGGAAAGAATACAGTGAACGATCATAAGAATGAGAGATCGGAGAAAGCGGAAACAACGATTTGCTACCAATACAACAACAGAGAGATATACATTTTAACAATCACAAATACGTATATATATATATGCATATATATATATATATATATATATATATATATATATATATACAATTACCATTATTGAAAATAACAAAGGAAAATGATAACAACAGCGATACAACAACAGCAACAAGAACAAGAAACGTATAACGTATTTAACAGTGAAACGGGGAAAAAACAGAGATAAACAGTGTGTGGGTGAAAGAGTGTGCGCTGCTATGGAGATAAAGGGGTGGAACGATCGATTCGTACAAAGAAACATGCCAGGTGCAATAAGAATGATCCTTTTTTTTTTTTTTGACAAGCCATTAATTGCAATACCGTCTGTGAGTTTTGAGTTTTCGTATCAATCGTGTTCGTTCGAATGACGCGTTCTCTGCAACCAATCCTCCTTCGATATAACGTAACGATAACTCTTCTTTGTCCTTTTTCTTTCTTTCTTTCTTTCTTTTTTTTTTTTCCCCATATCTACTCACGTGTTTTACATCGTATCTTCGAAGTTTTATCTTCCATTCGAACAAGGATCGTTATCGAATCGATAACGCCAATCTTCGTCGAAGAATAATCGTTGCTACAGAGATCTCAGAAACAGAAAGATAAAAACAAACGCAGCAGTGCATTTTGCGTACATTGGTGCATTGCAAAAGTTACTCTGAGAATGCGATACATACGTCGAAGCTTCGCCATTTATTATCCAACTCAAATATTTGATGGCCATTTGCGAAAAAATAAAAGCGAATTTCACGTTATTCGATTCAACCTTTTCCTCCCTTTAACTTTTCCTCAATCGTCTCTACGTATATACCCAACTGTACTTCGAATATACGCGATTCCTATATATATATATAAATTTTAATCGAAATGTAGTCGAACAAGGAACCATACATCCTCCAAGAATAACTCTAAGGTTAACAAGTAACGATAAAATCAAAATATTCGCGAATAAAAAAAAAAAGTAACGGAAATCCGCGTACAGAAACCTTTCGAGTTCCCCGGGCAAAATTTGCACACTGCATCCGTGCACCCGCAATGCGGTTCCTTCTCTTCCTTGTATTTTCATTATATATATATATATATATATATATATATATATTCGCAGTGGTCTCGCTCGAGTTGTCGAGTTCGACAAGCGTCGTTAATCCTTTTCAACCGGCCTGTCCGCGATTCCTCCTTCTTCCTGTCCGCGATGCAACTGCGCGGTTTAAACTCAAGGCTCGTTCGCGCGACGGGAACGAAATTTATGCGCGGCCGTTAAATTGAATCGCGTCTCCCCATTGAGGAATGCGATCAACCGTCATCCCTGGTGAATAATAATAATTAGACGGGCAAGTACGAGGGGAAAGTTAGGGAGAGAGGAATCGTCAAGCTAACTGATCACAGTTGGCGAATTTCTATTTGATATCGGCGTCACGCAAACTTTGTGCCAAAGACCGTGTGCTATCATTAGCACTGATGTTACGGTTAACGACAAGATTAGAGAACCGATCCGGAGTTTAATATCCAACTTTTAACCCGATTATTGAATGTCCCTAAGTTTCGTTTTATTTTATAAAAATAATAAAAATAAATATATAATAATAATAAATATAATATATAATATAATATATAATATAAAATAATATAAAATATAAAATATAATAAATATAATAATAAAAATAAAAAATAAAAATAAAATAAAAATAAAAAATATCCACGCAACGATAAAACCAAGATAAAACGAAAAAAAGGGACGAATGAAATTCGTTTTTAGAAAAGAATTCTGGAAAATTGCTTTCTGGAAAATTATTATTATTATTATTATTATTTTCTATATTCTCTTGAAAACGATTCTCTCTCTCTCTCTCTTTCTCTCGAGAATTTTTATTCTCAAAATCGCGTCACGGAAAATGTCCCACTAACAATCGTATAAGAGAGAATACGATACGAGAGATGGTTTTAGATCCGAAGAAACATGGATCCTCGAAATTCGTCGCGTGAACGGGGTTTAACACGGGGGGGGAAGAGGGAAGGGGGGAGGTGGTCGCGTTGCTTCCTTTTTGCCCGATGACGCACGAGACACGCGTGTTGTTCTCTTTCGGTGGCGCGTGCCACCGCGCGTTATTTCGGTTCGCGAGGAGTCGGGTTTGTCGCGCGATTGATCCAGCCTCGGTTGGAGTTCACGCAGTTCTCGGGACGCGACGGACGCAAAAAGGCCCGAGGCTTTGCTCGTAAAGGTTTGTGGGGCTGAATGACGGGATTGGCACGATACCATTGGGAAATTGACAAAGGGAAAGCAAAACTATTTACCTTTCTCGATCTCGCAATAATTCTATCGTTTAAGATGAAAATGAAAACAGAAATTAAATTTTTTATGAAAATTAATGAAAATAAAAGAAAATAAAAATCTCTCTTTCGAAACGTTCTTAAACGGATCCCTTTACTTAGGGCCATTGATTGAATTAAATATCAAAAGCGGGGAAATTAGAAATTATTTCAACATAATCAAAGAAGGCACAAGAACAAGTTTCGTTTCGAAAAAGCGAAAATAAAAATAAGGGAAATAAATAAGGGAGATAACGAAAGATAATGAAATTTCTATGGAAGGATAAACGATATTCCCCGGTGAATCTCGAAACGGAGGCGGGAGGATCGCGAGGCAGTCACGTACACGCGATGCTCACGTTTGCGCGGAGTCGCGTGGCATTAGCACAATACAAGGGAAACGCATTAGGACGGCGTGAAAGGATCTGGTCGCGAATTTCGTCCTCGCCTTCGTAACGGGGATGCATTAATCATCGGTTGGCACGAGGAGGGCGCGGATGAGGCGGGTCGGTTATTAAAGGCAGAGGGCCATTAGTATCCCGTGCACGCAGCACCGGGGACTTGAAAGGTGAACTCGATCGTAAAATGAATCACGCGACTTAAAGGGTTAAAAATTAAGCGACGAAAGGGGAACATAGACGTATGCAAAGACGGCGGTATGGAATTGTTGAAGTAGGCGAGATAATAAAACGATTCGTATGCGTATGTTCGAAAATTTAGCCTTGGCGGGAATAGAAAGGTATATAATAGAAATTTTCCGTGTTTCCCAACGTACTTCATCCTTCCAACAAATCGTGATGAGAAAGTAAATTATGTGAAATTGTACGTTCTTAATCCTTTTTGAGGTTAATTGCACCCTCCATGCGTTAATATAGTATAGCGAAAATTTGGAAAAATCTCTTAATAAGGATTAGAAATCTTGTAGATTGAGAAACACTAAATTTCTGAAATATATCAAATCACTTTATATATATATATATTTTTATTTCATTCACGCGTCAACGAACGAAAAATTCTCCATAAAATTTCAATTTTATGGAATTGAAGGAAGCAACGTCGCGATCTTCGCGTTTATTCATCCCCCTAAAAACTTGGACAGAGGCGGTGAACAAAAGGGAAAACGATCGAATGGCGGACGTGGCCGAAAGAAAAGGCGTAAAAAAAAAGAAAAAAAAAAAAAGAAAGGAGCTTAAAATCTACTTCGCTGGAGCCGAAATATATTATTAACCCTGTCCGAGTTTATCCTGATTTCTTTTTCTCTCTCTCTCTCTCTTTCCCTCTCTATCCCCCTAAGAAGCGGCCAGACATCGTAAAATAATTATCCTCGTGCTTGTTCCGAGACGATCTCAACCTAGCTGCGAATGGAAAGCTCGCTAAAGTAAAAGAAACTTGTAGCAGCGGATTCAAAGCCACGAAGGGTGGATTGAGGGTGGACGAGGGGATGGACGGGAGAAGGACGAAGATACGCTTGTTCTATTTGGATAGCAGGTGGGGGAAAGAAGAAGCGTAGTAGCGTAGGATCACCGGATAAGAGAGATGCATAAATCAGAAAGCCAGATCAAGAGTCAGCCGCAACACGACGAGGCTCGAGTGGGCGCCATGCCAAAAGGGAGGGATGATCGCGAAAGAAAGGAAAAGTAAGAAAAAGTAACCAAGAACCGAGAGAGGAAACCGCGAAAGCAAAAGAAAATCGAGAAAATTCCCTTTTCTCGAAAGCGAGGGGAACGAAAATGAAAGTTTTTTTTTTTTCGAAAGATCCAAGTTTCACAATTTTTTTTCTTTTTTTCGAAAAAAAAGATAGAATATCGGAAATCTACGTGTGCGTGATTCGAGATACGGATGGAGTAAACGCATGGAGTAGGAGTAATAGAAGAAAGAAGAATGCGATGGAGAAGAAGCGAGGGAAGTAAACGTATCTCGGGGTAAGCAGACACCCAGAAGCCAATCCAAGGATCAGCCACGCGACACGATATAGTTCTCGACCACCAAGGGGATGCATGGGGAGGCCTTCGTGTGTCCTTCGTCCTGATCCTTCCTTCGAAGGACAAGAAAAGCTGCCTCATATTCTCCCAACGGCCATACACTGTTGTACATATACATATATATATATACATATACATATACATATACATGTATATACATATATAGATCTTACACACACATTTGATAAACATCGTGGAAGATTGCACACGCGCCCGCGATCCCACGCGCTCGTGGCATAGCGTGTAATGCCCGTGCTTGTATACGACGTGAGAGTATAAATTCAAGGATTTTTCATCCCTTCACGATGAAAATCTTTTATTTATTTGTTTAAGAACCGGCCCTCAGAGTTTTCGATGGGAATAAAATCTTTCGTGGTTGCTCAAAGATTGAAGATCTCTGATCTCTTATCCCTTTTCATTATTCTCTCCGTTAATTTTTCTCTTTTCTTTTTCCTTCTCTGGAAAAATGAAAACCGTACTATTATGTTTTTTCTTTTCTTTTTATATATATATATAAATCTTCACATCCGTGTATACAAGCGAGAACGTATTACCCGCGAGGGGCGCGTGGATCGTGAAGCGCGCGCACAAAAGCAACGAAACGATATAACATAGTATGTAATGTACATCGATTATCATCGTATCCAAAACGGTTTTCAGGTAACACGGTTTTCTTTACCTTTTTCCGCACTTGTATACGGTCTTCATATACGAGCACCACTCTATCCTTGCTCTCGTTCGAGGTGAGCTGATAAGACAAGCTCTAAAAATGGACGTGCGATATTTTTCAGCGGCCATCGTTCAAAATATGTCACGATATATATTTTGTGTATATATATATATATTTTTTTTCGTTTTTCATTTTTATTTAGTTTCGTTTCGAATCATCATTTTTTTTTTTTTTTTTAATGCCATCGTGCATTCATCGATCACGATATATATATATGTATATATTTTTTTTTCGTTTTCATCATCGGATGATTCGTTGGTAGTTTGTTTTTATCGTTATCATTTGTCATTATTATCGATTTATTGATGTTATTATTATTATTATTATTATTATTATTATTTTTTTAATTTCGTCCATGAAGATATCCAATATGAAAGAGAGGAAAAAGAAGAGAGAGAGCGCGCGAGAGAGATCCATCGGATTCGTTATGAGTTTCGCACGGGTTTGGACGAATTGTTTATTCGATGTTTATTATTAGTAGTAGTAGTATTAGTGTTGGTATTGTTCCGTGATTCGTTAAAAATTCGTTTTTTTTTTTTTTTTTTTTTTTTTTTTTTTG